>NC_081846.1:84817220-84966981 GCF_963259705.1 Myotis daubentonii
GGTGGTTGCAGGATTTCAGATGGGAGGGAAGTTGGGTGGAGGAATGAACAGGTGCAGCACAGCACATTTTTGGAGCAGTGACACCATTCTCTATGACACCCCAATGATGGCTGCATGGCATGCATTTGTCAAAGTCTATAGCATGGACAAGGCAAAGAGGGAGCTCTAAACTCTGGACTTTGCTTAATAGGAATGTATCAATAGCGGTTCACCAATGATACCAAACTTGCCACAGGGATGAAAATTGTTAATAATAGGAGAATGTGGGTGAAGAAAAGCAGGGCAGCATAGGAGAACTCTACTTACTTTCATATGTTCAGTTTTTCTGTTAAGCTAAAACTGCTGTAAAAAATAAAATCTATTTAAAAAGCATAGACTCTAAAAAAATCATCACGTCGACTGGGTTTGACTGTCATCATTTGAGAAGGATGACAGGTGCCACCAGGCTGACATTCTGGTGGACCATGTTTGCAACATGACAAAGAGAGGACTGTGTTTTTCAAATAGTCTATTCCAGGTAAAAGATTATGGCTTTTAAGCAGGACAAATGCAAATCTGGGTTCCTAAACTTACAGCCATGAGCAACTCACATAACTGTGTGTCTCAGCTTCCTGATCTCTAAAATGAAGATCATTGTTGTTCTCTAACCCCATCAGGGGACTGTAGGGATTAAATAGAGGAGAGCTACGTAAAAAACCATCCAGCAGTAGGCACCCAGGAGTGAGAGTTTCTGTTAGGGAAATCCAAATAACTATGTTCTAAGAACCATCTTTACTTATCCTATCTTGGTTTCTACAGTTATTGAAATTAAAAATCATGATGTCTATTAAAAATTCTCTCAATGATGCTAAACTTTACTGAAGCATAAGCAATAACTGGGAACTGTAATAGTTCTAAGACATGCAATAAAATGAGGCCAACTTAAATAAAAAGGAGTTACCTCCTGGCTTTTTCCAATTAATTAGCATACACACGTTCAATTATTCATACCTTAGAGAACTCATTTAGGCAATCAGGTATCCTATAAATATTCATCTTATTTACCTTCAGTGTCCCTGTCATTCGGACTGGAATTGGCAGTGTTTTCTCAATACATTTCACAACTGGTTGCTTTGAAAAAAATTACCTGGGATTAAATTTGTATGTCATTAATGGTGAGAATGACCTGCCACCTGCATGCTGATTATCAAGGCGATGCTCTGTGTGTTTGTCATCTCCTGGCTCCAGACTCCATCATCCACCTGAGATGTGAGCTCTCTCAGCACCCGGATGGGCCTGCAGAGGTGCCATTCTGACCGTCGGCCACTAGCATGTGCTCTTGAATAGTTTTTCCTGGAGTCGGCCCTGCCCACAGGAACTGGGAGGCTACACCTCTGGTTCTAATTTGTGCAAGAGGCAGAAAGAATGTGATTTATAAACGTGAAAGCATTGTGCCACCAACACAGACAGGATCTCCTATAACAAGGCTCTTTGAGATACTAAGAATGGCCTCTACGGCATTCATGGAGGGGATGTGTCATCAGAATGAGCCACCTACTGTGGGGGACCCAGTGCAAAATGAAAATGCAGGGCTACTGATTCAAAAATTAAGAATTTCAACAGAGCAACAGTGGTGCCCTACCCAGTGTGACACCCTGCCCCACCGTCCAGGCTACACACCACTGAAGCCGGCCCTGTGTGCAATGCCCTGCTTATGTCCTTCCTAACTGCCCAGCCTCGGACAACAGAAGAGATCAGTGGCCCTTGTTGGTTATTAGGAAACCAGTTTTGCATTAGAGATACTATTTCTTGTGAACTTATTGGAACTAGGCCCTGTATAAGGCTCTGACTTGATCCGCCTCCAAAGTCTCCATTTTCTAGGTAGGGAGACTGAGGTTCAGAGGTGGGCGACTTGCACGGAGCTTCTACCTGACTGACTTGGGGCCGAATCCCAGGGTGTCTGTCTGACTGCAGAGCCCGTGCTGCTCATGTGAATCGTGTCGCTTTGCAGAGTTGGGACTTACGAAGATCTGAAATGTCGCACATGCGGTTTGGTGGTAACTTTTCCATGTCTAATATTTTACTTATCTTTAAGTATTTTGCCATACTCCTCAGCTTCCCTCACCAGGCCCTACACTGCCACTTTCCAGCATTAGGAAACACTACAAAAAATAAAAAATTACAGAGCAAATTACAAGTGTGGCTTCCACCTCTTGCCCTCCGGGCTGCAGACAAAAGCTCTTTTCATTGTGTCAAAGGGATACAGTCAGCTGAACAGTGTAAACTAGCAGGACCATTTAGTTTCCAAAGAGAAGCCCAGTCTAAACTTTTTTGATTCACACTTGAAATAAATCAATATGGTGAAGGACGGGGCATAAAGACCCTTTGAGAAAGGAAAGGTCTTCGGAACACAGAGGGGGCCGTCCGTCTCCCCTTAACTTTCCCACCTCCAAATTGTGTAAAAACCAGCGGCAGGGTGGGGTGGAGATCACAGAACGGACTCTTGAAAGTCTTTTCTTGCTTAATTGTAAGGAAATGATTCCAGAACGTCCTCACCTTCGGAAAGGAAGACCCTTTTGTTCGAAGCTTAGCTGAGCTATGTTGGTTGCCATGAAGACAGAATGAGCACCAAGGACCTTTGTACGCTGTGCTCCTCTTGGAAGCCACGGCCCCCTCTCAGCCAACGCAGCATGAGTGGGCCAGCTTTCCCAGAGCTCGGCTGCTCATTAGAGCCATCAGTTAACCCCCTGCCCCTACCGGGTGCCTACTTATTGTAATTAATTTTATGGCCCCTTTAAAAAAAAAGCAAGAGAAAAGAAAAGGGAGACCTCTACATTTTATGCTACATTGCACACGCAATTGAAAGTTGCAGGGAAAGAAGAAAAAAAAGATCCGAGCACCAAATGTTTAGCAGGCGTTTCTTCTATTTTAAATGAGCAACCTATTTAAATCAATTATCAGCTCAAAAATGAGCAGGCTGATCTAATTAGTCGTGGCCCCTGGTGGGTTAATGAAAGGGAGGTGCTGGGGAGATGTGGGCTTTCTCTAGACTGACCACTCCAACAGGACGCCTCTGCGTTGCTAAGTCTCATTAGGCAGCGTTATAGAAAGAAAGAGAGAGACCCAGAGAGGGTAGGACACGAGAATGAGAGGAGTAGGGGAGAACTATTAGTTCCATCAACAGAATGACTAAGCATCGCATGGCGGGTTTGCAGCCTGTGTTACCAGGCAGTGATCATTACCTTTGATAAGTAGTTCAGAATTGTAAATAAATCAATTTGTGTTTTCTTTTAAGCGTGTTTGCAATGGAACAAGTATTGACTTCAGAAGAAAACATGCTGGTGAGTGATAGCAGCTTAAGCCCTGAATCTTGGCACTTAAAACCTCCTCCCCTTCCCACCCGGCCATCCTTCTCCCTTTATTTAATCGTAATGGTCCTCGGACATTAATATGGTTAATTAAGGAGCTAATAGAAGGAAGCAGGAGTGGGAAATATGATGAGCAATAAGTTTGTGAGTGTTGAACTAGAAGGTCTCAAGTTTCCCAGGATTTTTTAATACATTTTTTGAGTATTCCTTCATGCAAGGAAATAGCTATTTGCTTTTTGGGTTATGACATTTCTTCCTAAATGTTAACTCTCTGGTAAATGTTACGAGTGTTTACAGTTTGGGAATTTGATGTCTGTTACTATTGGGGGCACTCCTTTCGAGTGGAAATTTCATGGGCCTGAGGTCAGGCAGACAAGCTCTGCTGCTGAAGTGTGTGACCTTGTGGAACTTTCTTCCTAACTCTGAGTCTCATTTTTTTTTCCACCTGAAACACGAGGGCAATCTCACTTAGCTGTTCTGAGAATGGGTGGCGTGTGTAAAGTGACTATGTGACCCCCACCCCCTCTCCTCCCTCACTTGGAAGAGGGCACCTCAGGATGTTTTGGCAAAGGGCAGAAGTGACCTTGTGTTTTTCAAAATAATGCAATAGGGTGTGAATTTCTCTGTGCTGATTTTCACTTGCTGAAGTCACTTTTTCCAGGACCCTACTTGAAGGAGTGATAAAAATGGTCCTCAGGTAACCAAGCTCTTGCCTCCAATTAAAGCTCCATAAATGCTCTAGCTGTTTAAGGGATGAAGCCAACAGGCATTTCTGGATTAGAAAAACATCCAAGAAAGCTAAAAAGAACCATGTTGTTATAGGTGTTCAGGGGGCCAGTCATTATGGGGTGGGGGAGGTTGTTCATTATGGGGCTGAGGATGTTCAGGCTGCGGGAGCTGAGCCTGAGCTGGAAGGAGGTGAAGGCCTTGCGGAAGCAGTCCAAGGCATACTACTGGGTACGGGAGGACCACTCTCCATAACTCTCTACCCAGTGCTCCTCCCCCACTGGGTTTTTGTTTCATCATGGTCCGAGAGACTTTGGAAATACTGGATACTCTCTGAACTACAAGATTAATATGTTGGCTTATGTGGCAAGATGCTTCTTTGCAGCAAAAACAGCTATATCCTTTAAGTCATTTCTAAGAACTCTCAGTCTTTTATCAATAAAATGGCCAGAAACATTGGCCTTTTCTGAAATCAAAATCTCATTGTTTTATGAGCATGTGGAGAGATCACAGTTCTTTTCACCAAGCACCCAACCTCAGCAATCAGAGAAATACTGTTCCCTTTATCATCCATTGTTTTAGGCCAGGAAGTCTTGCAGGAGGACTACAAAATGCCTTGCTGAAGATGAAAGTGGTACATTTGGAAGATGAGAGAACACTTTGTAAAATCTCATGTGAATTGTATTTTGACTTTGTGGGGGCAAAGAGTGGGCGTGGGAGTATTCAGGAGGACATATGAAGGAATGCTGGAAATAATTTGTTATTTTTAGAGACACAGAAAGACAGAGAAAAAAGGAAGAAAACTCTTTTGCGGCCAGGGAATGCAAACTTTGTAGTTTATCATAGTTTCAACATGGGTTCTCACAATGATTTATTCAATTAACCTCTTGCCGGGAAGCCCCCCTCTTTAAATAAGCAGAATCTGAGAACAACAATTATAACTTTGCTAACGAGAAGCTGGGTAACTATTAAGTATTTAAGAATCTCACTATTGGAGCCTGGTAATTTTTAAACATATAATTACCTCTTTTATTATACTTTGATTAGATTAAAATTAATGCATTATTAAGTCATGATATGTTCAACCATCTAGACCTCTGTATAGACACAGATAGCAATTCCATTTTTTTTCCTCTTCCCCAGGTCTAAGTTAATTAAATTCCCTTTAATTATAATTTACTAAAAAGCTTCACTTTTGCCACTATTATGTCTTTTGAACTTTGAAATTTGAAAAAAAAGGGGGGACCTTAAAATGGTCTTTTACAGGAGAAATGAACTGTCAGCGAATTCAGGCAAAATTAATTATTTCAGCTTGATAAACCTTTTCATCTATTTGACTCCTTATACAGAAAAGCCAATTAATAATGTCAAACATGCTTTGCCTCCAGGGACCTGCAAGTCCTAATGAGTCTGTTTACTGTGGAGTGGCTAGCAGAATGAGCTTCATGTAGAAATTTTCTAATCGCGCCACACCTGTCAAGCTCAGTCTCATTATCTGTGTACCAAGGGCAAACCTCATTTTGTCAGTAGTGGTTTTCCAAGAACTAACAGATGCCTGGGGGAACATGCAGGACTGTCCGCCAGTAGACGAGTCACTTAATTACCAATCAGAGCAGCCAGGGTGAATGCCTAATGCTCCCTAGTCCCCACCTTCTCCGTCCCAACTCCACGCGCCCATCCTTATCGGAGATCCGGAGCCTCGGTCCCGCTCAGCGCCAGTGCCCATCCGCCAGGACCCCTTTCTCCCGAGTGCCGGGAGGTGATGATTGATGAGGCGCCTCTGGAAACAGTGATTAATCAAACGTGTATTGTACCACCAGCGGGCCAATCTGGGGGGCTCGGGGTCCACCTGCTCGAGAGCTGATAATTGTTCAGTGGTTGGGGGCGGAGCCTGGAGGGAGGGCGTGGACACGGCCACCCTAAGTAAGCCCGCAGATCCCCTCCCTCCACCCACAGGCCCCTGTGACTTGCAAGAAGCCCAGATAGGCAGAGATTGGCAGCAGCCAGAGGCCCCGCATTCTGGAGCGCGCACATTATTTTAGAGCAGCTCCGAATCACCTGGGGGTCCAGTTCAAACCGGTTCCTGACTCCGTGGTCTGGGCCCGAGAGTCTGCATGTCTCACTGGCCGATGCTCATGCTGATGCTGTAGGAGTGTGGACCACAGGTGAGGCCGGGGCTGAGACCAAAGCCTTTCCGGGCCTCAAAGTCCCACCTCCGTGAAATGTTTCGGATGAATCAGTTCCTCCCTGTTGCCTTTAGCATAACGGACCAGCTTCTTCATGGCACCCTGTGATCCAGGTCCTGCTCGCTTCCCATCTCCACCTCCCATAGCCTCGGGGCCCTCACAGCAGCCTCCTGGAGCCCCCAGGGAGCACGCTGCCTGCGCCTGCTCTCCCAGCCTCTTTCTTGGCCAGTCCCTTCCGTTTTCCTTCAAGACTGCTGGGGCTTTGCCACTGAGAGCGCCTTCCCTAACTTGCCTCCCAGCCTCCCAATGACCCAGCAGCCCCTCGCCTGTGCCTCCCTGCCCTTGAGGACCTCTCGGAAGCCCACATTATTCTCTCTTGTCTGGATCCATTTCCTCCATCACCTGTCACTAGGTGGGGCTCACTGGGGGAAAGTGTATCTTTTGCCTACTGCTCCTGCCCACCCCCACCTGTCTCCAGCACCTGCCTTCTCCTGAGACACTTCCTCTGCTTGAATCACAGAACTCTTACCGAACTCTTGCAGCAGCGTTCTCTTTCCTGGTTTCTCCGATTCTGTACCTTCTTGTCTAATCCATCCTTAACACTGTCTGCAGAATCATACCTAAAATTGAACTATGCTATGCCGACCACCATCCCTCCCCAACGCCCTGAAAGCTTAAACTTGCCAGTTTCCTCACCCAGGGAGGGATGATGCCTACTACCAGCTCTGAGCTCTGGGGATCACACACTGCTTCAGTCTCTCTTTGAAGAGCATATGACTTGTCTTGGTCTAGGCCCACAGCCTGGAGGTAACCTTATAATGCTGCTTCACGCCCGGCCGGAAGGAATGAGATTGGAAAATCAGCCCGAAGAGGCAGTCAGACTCAGGACTAAGTCCTGCATTCAAAATCAAAGCCTGCCATTGATGGGCAAGTCATCCATTCTTGTGCTGGCTCAGTTTCCTCTTCTGTGAAATTGAGGGATATCTAATTCACCTATCATGATGTGGATTGGAGATAACATTTAATAAACAGTAGATATTTATTACTAATTATTGCAATACCCTGTGAAAGGGCTTTGACGTTGGATGAGTGCTGTCCATAGGTAAAGCATCTGCACACTGTTGTTTTGATTTATTCACACGTTCTTCCTCTGTCCTCTTTGAGTAGAACAATGTCACTGAGCCATGTGTTAAGGTCTGAAAGAAATAAGACAGTTCACATAAAATTAGACAGTGGGCTTTGAGGAAATCAAACATAGTTAACCTCTCCTTTCATTAGCCTTATTTCCCCAGGAGAACTGTGTTTCTGGGGGAATCTCGAAGTGTATCTGATTTGGTCAGAGCCTTCTAATTTCTTAGCCCAGGGAGAGAAAAAAAAAAGCTGGAAAGTGAAAGTGAAGTCCCATTGATTCTGTTAACACACCACTGGGTGGCTTTCTATGTTGTCTTGTTGAATGCTGGGCAGAGGGATGGCGAGAGCCTAAGCACTCTCCTGTCTTATGCGCATGCTTCAGCCAAGCTGACGTTGTTGTGTCTCCCTTAGACCTGTAGACTGTTGGGCACCAGAGAATATCCCCAGGCAGTTTGCAATGCTTAAAAAAAGTTTTGAGAAATATTTCATGTTTTCAATGTGTTGAAAAGGCTTAGTCCATTCTTCCCATATTAATGTCAATTTGTTTACCAAAGAGTGCATTTCTAATTTTATAATGATAATCAAAAGAGAATTACATTTTGATTTGGAAAAAAAGTCATGTTAGAGCTGTATCTTCTGGGCAAGGGGTTTTTATACTGTGTTTTCCAAGAAAATGCCTGAGTCTGTCTTGAGGGAAGGAACCAATGAGGAGGTGGAACCAAGATTCTCCACCCACGTTTCAATCAGGTCTGCTAGTATCTGTTTTATATATTGGGGTTGTATTAACATTTTGTATGAAAAAGGGTATTGGGACTTCTAAAAATGTTGGAAACCATTTTTAAGTCAAATTTAAATGCTAACAAGGATGTTCAGAGCTTGTAGTTTTAGAGTCCTCAGTGCCACATGCTTGGATATCACAGCTTTATTCATCATGCCCAGATGCAGAACTTTCATCTGCATCCCACCAGTAGCCTCACAGAAAAGACAACAGAGTCCACAGGTCATTGTGCTGACATCATTGCTGGTCAATAGCCACTGGGAAGGCTGTCAATTTGGTCTCCCTGTCTGTTTCACCAGGGAGACTGGAGAAAGAATGGAGCATGTATAGGAGATGGCTGGTCCATTTTATTCACATTAGGGTGGCAAGAAAGTTCTTTGTGGGTCCAAGTCTCTGTCCCCCATTATCATTTTAGTATTGCCAAGTGCCCGTCTACATTTTTTAAAAAATGTATTTTATTGATTTTTTTTACAGAGAGGAAGGGAGAAGGATAGAGAGTTAGAAGCATCGATGAGAGGGAAACATCGATCAGCTGCCGGCAACCAAGGTACATGCCCTTGACTGGAATCGAACCTGGGACCTTTCAGTCCGCAGGCCGATGCTCTATCCACTGAGCCAAACTGGTCAGGGGCCGTCTACATTTTAATGGAGAACTTGTTTATGGCGTCACTCAAGCATTGGACATCTTGAAATTGCTCTGTAGACTTTATTTGCACTTAGAACATTGGACTGTCTACAACTGGGAAAGAGTATCTTTGTGTACTAGAAAACCACAGGTTTTGGGGTATAACAGAACTGTTTTTTATTTTGTTCTCTCATACCTTAGGAAAGCTAGGTACTCTTAATGATCTATTTCTACAGACATTTCTGGGCAAATAGAACTCTTTCAATATTTTTTTAGATGAAAAAAAAAATCTAAGCTTGATTGAGAGCAAGCTTATGTTAGTAAAAATATTTTAAGCCCATCTGAAATTTAGTGGGGTGTCTAACAGGAAATAGTATTTCAAAGTAGAGTTCAATTCAATCCAATGCACTTCATTATTCATCTACTAAGGATCTATCTTATGCCAAGCACTGTCCAAGGTACAACCAGGGCTACGTACAGAGGTGAGTCAAACATCTATCCTGGAACAGAGATAGCAGACCATAGCCAAGTGAGTATTGTCACCCAGACAGGAGCCAAATTCATTAGAACATTTGAGGAGGAAGAGAGCAAGGTGGTCACATGATTCCATCCTTTCAATTCACAATGAAGGAATGAAGGTCCTGAGAAAAGGAGGGCCTTATGAAAAGGTCACATCTCTTGTCCTTCAGGCCACAGCATTTTTTATTCCACATAGGTATCAACTTAAACGACACCATATCATGCCTCCTGATGACCCTTCTGGGCAGGTTGGCACTAATTCCATATTTATTTATGCATTAAGTCTACCTTCTTCTAGTAAGTCTGGAAGATTTTCCCCCTTTCTAAAATAATATGATGCTCATTCCTCACAGCTTTCCATCACATTACTGTGGCTGTTCACCTCTCCTAGCAAGCCCACGAGCAGTTCTGAGTTCTTCGGAGCCCTATGGTTAGAAAGGGCTGGTGGAAGTTAATGCTAATTTCTTGCTGCAGTCTCAGTTTTGTTACTTCCCAAAGAGAGCCTCCCTAAATCTCCTTTTATCAAAGCAACTAGAAAGGCTGGAGACAGGTCATTCAAAAGCTCAGTAGTAGAGAAATTCTGCTTGGGGAAGCCATGGTGGGGTGGATGGTATTTAAATGCAGTGTCTCATTACTTATTCAGACTGATTTAGAATGCTTCCATTCCTTCATCTGGGCTAGGACTCTTCATAAAGTACACCCCTAGAGGACATTTCAGTGCTGCAATTACTGGGAAGCCATCATTTGCTCAACTTTGTCACTTGGATGTGAAAACAGTTCCTCCTATATAACTATCCAATCAATAAGCAAATAGCCTATTTTTGAGAAGTGCTCTGTTTTGAAAATTAGCCTGGGAAAGCATATCATCAAAGTAGAGACAGTATTTATCTATCTATCTGGCTTGTAATAGGCCAGATACTTTGCTAAATTGTGAGGATTAAGAAATGAGAAAAGTTAAGGAACTTTACTTTCGAGGCAGTCATGGTGCAGTAAAAAACACCTATAAGTAAACATAGACTTGCACTCTTGGCTGGAAAGTGAAATAATAGGAAGATGTACAAGCAGTGCTGGAATAAATACAGGGTGTCCCAAAAAATGTATACACACTTTAACAGCTGATAGTTCAATTTTGAAAATAAAATGTATTTTAATAAACACTACCTTTATAATTATTCAAAGTGTGTGTATATCAATCAAAACTTCATAGAGGAGGTATGAACTGAACTGAATCTCTCAGTGTGAGTGAGAGCTCTCTAGGGACAATTTCCAATAGAGGAAATTTCCTAGAAACTTTACTAGACCTAATGACTAGAATTTATTCGCAAGACTCCACAAAGCCAGCTGGTCATTGAAGACCTTAAGGTAATATCATATAATGGTTAAAGAGAAGACTCCAGACCCAACTGCCTACTTTTGGACTAGTGTAACAATTCTTAGCTACGTGATCCTGTGTAAGTTACTAGCCTCACTGAATCCCAGTTTCCTCACCTCTAAAATGAATATAATAGTAGTAATTTCCTTGTAGATGGTTGTGAAGATTAAATATTAGTAATAATTCACATTAATTGCTTAAGATTAATGCTTGGTATGTGGTAGATGTCAGTATACCAGGTGTACCAGTTAATAATATGGATTTTTCAATAGATGGAGTTACACATATGTTGATATATATGCGATTTGATATGTATGCTATTTTGTTGTATTGTCAGCAAGCTTCAAAACTTCATATGTCAAATTTTCTGAAGGTGTTAACATCATAGTTGTTTTTACACTTATAGATGTCAAATTTTGTGCCAAAAAAGAAAGAGCATTTGCGGGAAGTTTTAATTCATTCCTTTATTGTGAAGAAAAGTACTGCTGAAAGTTGTCATATACTTCGGGAAGCTTATGGTGAACATGCTCCATCTCAAGATACTTGTGAACGCTGGTTTAATTGCTTTAAAAGTGATGATTTTGATGTGAAAGACAAAGGACATCCAGGTCCACCGAAAAAGTTTGAAGACCAACAATTACAAGCATTATTGGGTGAAGATGCATGTCAAACTCAAAATACAACATGCAGAAAGATTAAATGTTACTCGGCAAACAATTTCCGATCCTTTACAAGCAATGGGAAAGATTTTAAAGGAAGGAAAATGGGTGCCACATCAACTGAACGAAAGACAAATGGAAAACCAAAAAGTCATCAGTAAAATTTTGCTTCAGTGGCAGGAAAGAAAGCCTTTTTTGCATCGAATTGTGACTGGCAATGAAAAGTGGATTTATTTGGAGAATCCCAAATGGACAAAATCATGGGATGATCCAGGTCAACCATCAACTGCAAGCCCAAATTGCTTTGGAAAGAAGACAATGCTCTGCATTTGGTGGGATCAGGAAGGTGTAGTGTATTATGAGCTTCTAAAACCAGATGAAACCATTAATACTGATCGCTACCGACAACAAATAATCAACTTGAACCACGCTTTGATCATAAAATGACCAGAATGGGCCAGAAGACACGGCAAAGTAATTTTGCTTCATGATAATGCACCATCACATACTTCAAAACCAGTTAAAGCCACATTAAAAGATTTTGCCTGGGAAGTATTAACCCACCCGCTGTATTCACCAGACCTTGCTCCTTCAGATTACCACTTATTCTGATCAATGGCACATGCACTTTCTAAGCAGCACTTCAAAACGTACGAATAAGTGGAAAATTGGGTCTCTGAATGGTTTGTCTCAAAACAAAAAAAGTTCTATTGGTAGCCACAAATTAGCTGAAAGATGGGGAAATGTGTAGCTAGTGATGGACATTACTTTGAGTAAAGCACTTTTTATCTTTCTCTTGAAATTATTCTGTTTTCTTTGATTACAAAATCCCAATTATTAACCAGTACACCTGGTATGTTATCTCTATGGTTTCATTTGTCCCTCTAAATATCTCCATTATTTGCCTATCACAGTGGACACTGGGAGAATTGACAGTGTTAAATAACAGAGACCAATTTTCTCCCCAGCAAAGTATCGGTAGTACATTGGCCCAATAAAGTCAGATATGCCCTGAATCTCTTAGAAATATTTGCCATGGGCATGAGAGGAGAAGTAGGGGCATATCTGCTTCTGAGTTGTCATTTTTTTCTGTAGGCCTTTAGATGGTGAGGGCCAGAGTAAGAGCATGTCAACAGTGTAGGTGTCAGGGAAAGGACACTAAGGTGACCAGGGAAGAGGAAAGTCTGGATAGTGGGATCTATATTGAGAAGGCAAAGCACTAGGACAGTGGTTCTCAACCTTCCTAATGCCACGACCCTTTAATACAGTTTCTCATGTTGTGGTGACCCCCAACCATAAAATTATTTTCGTTGCTACTTCATAACTGTAATTTTGCTACTGTTATGAATCGTAATATAAATATCTGATATGCAGGATGCATTTTCATTGTTACAAATTGAACATAATTAAAGCATAGTGATTAATCACAAAAACAATATGTAATTATATATGTGTTTTCTGATGGTCTTAGGCGACCCCTGTGGAAAGGTCGTTCGACCCCCAAAGGGGTCGCGACCCACAGGTTGAGAACTGCTGCACTAGGAGGAACAGGGCAGGCAAGGATGGCTCATGGGGCTGAATTAGGGGGGATGTAAAGTAATAGTATGGCATTCAGAAAGCCATATCCAGTAATTTCGGATGGATTTACAAGCTAGGGTGGTGGCACCAATGGTGGAATTATTGGGTGATATACACAACAGCTTAAGGAAAGAAGGGAACATGGCAGGCCTTTTGTGGTATTTATAGTTCACTAGTGGGTGTGGGTGGCCAGGAACTGATTAGAAATAAATAAGTTTGTAATATGTACCCAAAGAAAAATGAAACAGGTTAAGAGAAGAAAAAATGATAGAATGGTGGGAAGGGTGCCATCATAGGAGAGAGATGAGAGAAAGCCTCTTGAGTAAGGTGACTTTTGAGCAGAGACCTCGATGAAGTGTGGGTGAGAGCTGTCCTAGCATCTGGGGGAAAAACATTTTAGGTAGAGTGACCATAAGGATAATTGGAATAGCCGGCCTCAAAGGTGACCCTTGAAGACTCTTGCCTGCCGGTATCCCTGTCCCAGTGGAGTCCTCTCCACATTGAATAGAGCTGACCTGTAAACCAGTAGAACATTGTGCAAATGACAGTGTGATCCCCCAGGCTATGTTGTAAAAGGCATTACAGATTCCTCCTCACTCACTTTGGGGGACCTGGGTTGCCATGTTATGTGGACATTCAATCAATTCAATGAGGGGAGAAGCAGAGGCATATATACTTGTTAGTTGTGGGTGTATATAGCCAGGAACTGCAGCTTCCTACCAACAGCCAGTACTGACTTGCCAAACATATATGCGAGGCATCTTGGAATCAGATCCTCAAGCCTTCAGAGACTGAAGCCTGTCTTATATCTTCATGCAGTCTCATGAGAGATCCCCCAACCAGAGCCATGCAGCTAAGCCACTCTCAGATTCCTGACCCCCAGAAGCCCTGTGATAATACATGTTGATTGCTAGCTTAAGCCACTAAATTTTGGAGTAATTTGTTACACAGATACCAAGTACAGTAGTAAAAAGGATTCCACAGAATTGCTAAGGATGAGCAGTTAGCATTTAGCTATCATCTAGAACTGGTCCTACCTCTGACATTAAGTATTTAACATTCCTCTTGTTATTGAACTCATAAAGGAGAAAGCAAGAGGAACATAAATTTATTGAGTTCATATTGTTGGCACAGCTATTTATATGCATTATCCAATGTAACTTCCTACAACCCGGTGGGCTAGGTCTTACTTTTTATAGATAGAAAAATATGCAGCTCAGAACAAGTAGTTTAACATAGCAAAATGATCCTTTGAATTTAAGCTTTAGTTTAAAATTTTCTGTGTTTTCTTTGTTTACTTTTTAAAATATTGATTGTGGAAAATATGGAAAGTTTAGGAATATACATACAAAAAATTACCAGTAATCCACAATTTGTAGATAACCCCTGCTAACATTTTAGATAGATATGTCTAGTGCCATTTTAAAGCTTTTATTTTTCAATTTATAAAATTAAATTAGCACCATGACCAAGTGAGATTTATTCTGGAGATACAAGGCTGGTACAATATCTGCAAATCAATAAACGTGATACATCACATAAACAAATTGAGAGACAAAAATCACATAATCTTATCAATCAATGAAGAAAAAGCATTTGACAAAATCCAACACCCTTTCTTGATAAAAACTCTCAGCAAAGTGGGAATAGAGGGAACATACCTCAACATAATAAAAGCCTTATATGACAAACCTACAGCCAACATCATACTCAATGGGCAAAAACTAAAACCATTTCCCCTAAGAACAGAAACAAGACCGGGATGCCCACTTTCACCGCTCCTATTTGACAGTACTGGAAGTGCTAGCCATAGCAATCAGACAACAAGAAGAAATAAAAGGCAGCCAAATTGGAAAAGAAGTGAAATTGTCATTATTCGCAGACGACATGATATTGTACATAGAAAACCCTAAAGACTCCATAAAAAAACTACTACACTTAATAAATGAATTCGGATATGTAGCTAGATACAAAATTAACACCCAGAAATCTATGGGTTTTTTTATACACCAATAATGATCTCACAGAAAGAGAAACTAAAAAAAAAAAAACAATCACATTTACCATTGCACCAAAAAAAATTAAGATACCTAGAAATAAACTTAACTAAGGAGGTAAAAGACTAATACTCAGAAAACCACAGGACATTGAAAGAAGAGATGGAGAAAGACATAAACAAATGGAGAAAATATCGTGTTCATGGGTTGGTAGAATAAACATCATTAAAATGTCCATACTATCCAAAACAATTTATAGATTCAATGCAATCCCCATTATAATACCAATGGCATATTTCATAGACCTAGAACAAATTCTCCAAAAATTTATATGCAATAAAAAAGACCCTGAATAGCCACAACAATCCTAAGAAAGAAGAACAAAGTTGGAGGGATCATAATACCAGATATCAAGTTATATTACAAAGCCACTGTTCTCAAAACTGCCTGGTACTGGCACAAGAACAGATATATAGACCAATGGAACAGAACAGAGAACACAGAAATTGACCCAAGCCATTATGCTCAATTAATATTTGACAAAGGAGGCAAGAACATACAATGGAGTCAAGACAGTCTCTTCAATAAATGGTGTTGGGAAAATTGGTTAGATACGTGCAAAAAAATGAAACTATACCACCAACTTACACCATACACAAAAGTAAACTCAAAATGCATAAAGGACTTAAACGTAAGATGGGAAACCATAAAAATCCTACAAGACTCCATAGGTAGCAAAATACCAGACATATGTTGTAGCAATATCTTTGCCAGTGCAGCTCCTAGGACAATGGCAACTAAGGCAAAAATAAAAAAAATGGGACTACATTAAAATAAAAAGCTTCTGCACAGCAAAAGAAACGATCAACAAAACAACAAGAAAGTCCACTGCATGGGAGAACATATTTGCCAATGTTATCTCCAATAAGGGCTTAATCTCCAACATTTGCAGGAAACTCATACAACTTAACAAAAGGAAGATAAACAATCCAATAAAAAAATAGGCAAAGGACCTAAATAGACACTTTTCGAAAGAGGACATACAGAAGGCCATGAGATATATGAAAACATGCTTAAAGTCACTAATCATCTGAGAGATGTAAATCAAAACGACAATGAGGTACCATCTCACACCAGTCAGAATGGCTATCATCAACAAATCAACAAACAACAAGTGCTGGCGAGGATGTGGAGAAAAAGGAACCCTCATGCACTGCTGGTGGGA
Source organism: Myotis daubentonii (assembly GCF_963259705.1). Lineage (NCBI taxonomy): Eukaryota > Metazoa > Chordata > Mammalia > Chiroptera > Vespertilionidae > Myotis > Myotis daubentonii. Next base: position 84,833,364 of record NC_081846.1, read on the forward strand.
ATGCAGACTGGTGCAGCCACTGTGGAAAACAGTATGGAGTTTCCTCAAAAAGTTAAAAATGGAACTTCTATTTGGCCCAGTAATCCCACTTCTAGGACTATATCCCAAGAAACCAGAAACACCAGTCAGAAAAGATGTATGCACCCCTATGTTTATAGCAGCACAACTTACAATAGCTAAGATTTGGAAACAGCCTAAGTGCCCATCAGCAGATGAGTGGATTAAAAAACTGTGGTACATCTGCACAACAGAATACTATGCTGCTATTTTGCCATTTGCAGCAGCATGGATGGACCTGGACAGCATTATGTTAAGAGAAATAAGTTAGTCAGAGAAAGATAAATACCACATGATCTCATTTGTGGAATATAATGAACAACATAAACTGAAACAAAAATAGATCCAGAAACAGAGAAACACCAAACAGACTGTCAGACCACAGAGGGAAGCCAGGGAGGTGGGGGAGGTAAGAAATCAACCAAAGGACTTGTATGCATGCATATGAGCATAACCAATGGACATGGACACTGGAGCGGTGGAGGATTGTCCTTGGGGGTGAGAGTGTCCGGGGAGGGGTTGATGCGGGAAAAAGGGAGACATATGTAATACGTTAAACAATAAAAAAATTAAATTAGACTATAGAAACTTTTTAAACTGCAGGACTTACCCCTTTGCATGGTTTCACTTTCTACAGTTTTGGTTATCCGTGGTTAACCACAGTCCAAAATCTTAATTGGGAAATTCCAGAAATAAACAATTCATAACTTGTAAATCGTGCTCTGTTCTGACTAGCATGATGAAATCTCATGCTGTCCCACTCCCTCCGGCCCGAGATGTGAATCATCCCTTTTTCCAGTATCCACACAGTGCATGTGCACCGCCCTTAGTCACTTAATAGCTGTCTCAGTTATCAGATTGGTTATCAGAGAGAGGGGAACCACATTCACATAATTTTATTACAGTGTATTATTATAATTATTCTACTTTATTATTAGTCATTGTTGTTAATTTTTTACTGTGCTTAATTTACAAATTAAACTTTAACATTATATGTATTTATAGAAAAAAAATCCTAACATACAAGGTGAGGCAAAAATAGGTTTACAGTTATGAGTATTCAAAACAGTTTATTCTTGTCTTGTTTATTAATTATGATATCATATTACATATGAGTAACTGTAAACATATTTTGCCCCACCCTGTATGTATATAGAGAGTTTGGAACTAACCATAGATTCAGGCATCCACTGGGGGTCTCAGAACATATCCCCTATGGATAAGGGGGGGACTGCATTATTCTTCATCCTCTAATATATAGTATATATCATAAACACTTTTTATATTGTGGCATACTCCTCTACAAGGTAATTTTTAATGTTCACAAGTACATCTCATTTTTTTATTATATCATAATGTATTTAGTGAGACTTTATTATTGTACATCTATGTTGTTTTCACATTTTCTCTATTATAAAGGGTCATGCAATAAACATACTTGAAGACAAATATTTTTTCACATCTATAATCATTAGAATAAATTTTTACAAGTAGTATAATTTATAAAATTCAATTTTAATTTCCAAAAGCATTGGTAAGGCTTTGACATGCATAGGCAAATTGCTCTCCAGAGAGTTTGTACCAAACCTCCTTCTATGTGGACACTCATTTCTCTGAACATTCACCAACATTAGAATTAGTATTAAAGATTTTATAATCATTGTTAGTTCTTAGATTTCAAATTAAATGTGGACTCTGTGGATGATTCATTAAAACCTCCCTGAGGAAAGCGTGGTGGAAAGCATGGTCATGTTCATTAAGAATGTTCACAAGGACCCTGGCCTGTGGCTTGGTTGGTTGTAGTGTCGTCCCATACACCAAAATGTTGTAGGTTCAATCCCTAGTCTGGGCACGTATGGGAGACAACAGATTAATGTTTCTGTCACCTCTCTCTCTCTCTCTCTCTCTCTCTCTCTCTCTCTCTCTCTCTCTTTCCCTAAAAAAAAATCAATACACATAACCTTGGGTGAGGATTAAAAAAAAAAAGAATATTCATGAGGTTCTTGACTCCCCAAGGACTCATAGGTAAAGGGAACATTGGTCCAGGCACTGTGCTGAGAAACAGGAGATATTTGTCTCCAACTATTAGTTCATGACAATTGAGGAAGATGTGACTTGGGAGCAGTATCACTACTATTCTACTACAGTATTATTACTCTCATTCCTAGTGGTGACAGTGCAAGGAATGAGGCTGTAAACATCTGATTTAATCCAATCCATTGTGAGGTTTGTGAAATGACTGGACAGGCCTATGAGGCTGCAGGGAACCAATCCACAGTTGCACAATTTGCAAGCCTGCATTAACTCAGGGTGTCAGTATCTGGGTGTTATCAGTTGTTGCTGTGCTGTGTGAAGCAGTGTATTAGGCCCTTCACAATAGTGTTATGTCATGGGCATAACTGCCTGTCACTGATGAGGTCACTGAGGCCCCGGCTTGCTGGCGAGTGAGTGAGCGGATCTGAGACTTGAATCCAATGACTCAGTGCTTGTGTTCTGCCTACTCCTGGTTTGACCATCACTCCTCAGGTTGTTGAAGATCTCCCCGCCGACCTGGCTGGTACAGTGGCACCTTGTCTTCTGTTTGCACTGCACTCAGCGCTGAACACTGTGACAACAACAAAGCCACGCCGTGGTTGAGTGTCCGAATGTCAGTCTCCACATGAATCTGCGCACTTCCTGACCGTGAGACTGGGACTTGACACATTTGTGTACAGTGTCTGGTGTGATAATAGGTTTGCATTAACTATTGCTAACAAAAGGTCAGTAGGGAGGGAGAGGGAGGTGAGAAAGAAGGGAAAGGATGGATGAAGGGAGGAACAGTGGACTTGAGTTTGGTCTCATAATTTTCCCTGGGGCTCAGACGACCACTGTGATGTTATGTAGCAATTCTGGTCCTTGCCTGTGAGAAGCAGGTGATCTGCCACCCTCTGAGTTAATCGTGTGCAGAGGCGAGTAGAGGAGTCTCCAAGAGAGACTGGTGGGAGCAGCCCCATGGCTGCACGGAAGACCACCCTTCCTAGAGTCTGCAGCTTTGTCATGGGTCTCAGGGGCTCCTGGTGACTCTGGGACAGTGTCAATAGCCTGAACCCTCTGGGTAGTGGTGAGCTCTGCTCCATGTGGGGTGCTCCCTGGGTGCCTCCGACCTTGATCTCTGGGGTGTGCCTGGCCTTCATTTCCATTTGGAGTCACCATGGCAGCCATGCGAGTTTGCTTCCATGTCCCTGATGAAAAGTCACTTGGAAAGGGAATTTCCACTTAAGAAATTTCTTTTTGTGCAGAAGCAGATTTTAACCAAATGTTCAAGGTGTCATCTTTTCAAATTTTCTCTTTTTAAAAATGGGAAAAAAGAACATTCTGCACAATGATGTGATAGAACATTATAGCTTTGTTGTCTTTTTTTTTTTTTTTTTTTTTTTTTTTTTTAAGAAATGCTTGCACAACATATTCTGCTGAAGAAGGCAGTGAGACAACATTTTCTTCTCTGGTGTGGTTTAGTATAATAGTTATTACTAATCAGAGCAACAATGAACCACACTCACCTCAAGTTATAAAAAGTAAATAGCAGCCTTCATTAGGTTCTGTAAGGGTGTGCTGCTTTTGTAATTCCCAGAGCATACTCACAAACATGATCTCATTGGCTTTCCACAGCAGCCAGATGAGATGGGGAAGTGTTGGGGCAATTGGTCTCATTTTCAGGTGAGATGGGAAGAGGTCAGGTGTCTTGCTCAAGGTCACACAGTCTATATCAGTGGCGGACAGAGCGGAAGAGTCTGGACTCCAACCATAATATCCCCTCATCTTTTCCAGAGCACTTTCGACAGACACAACTGCCCCTGTGCCTGGCGATAGAATTAATTCTAAGATTGGTTCTCTAAACATTTCTTTCTTTCTAATGCCATTAATCATGGCAAGAGTGTGGCCCCAAAGCACTCTCCCATTATGTCTAACCCTCCCAGACTTTATCACAAAATCTTGGAAGTCATGGGCTACCAGGCCAGTGGGAGGCTTGTTTTCATGTATGAGTAAGTTTAACAGATGGCTCAACCTGAGATTTAGTGTGAAACACTACCTCCTCCGGTGGCCATAGGACGGAAGGAGGCTGTTTAATGATGCAGTTAGGGGCTTGGGCTTTGAGGAAAGCAAAACTAGCTTTAAATCCAGGCTCCGATTCTGGTGACCTTGGGTGAGGCACCTCCCCCAACCTGTTTCCCCATGTAAAATTTGTTTGCTAATAGAACACACTGCATTGATGTTTTTGATAATTAAATGAGATCTAAAGCACTCAGCACATAGCAAGCACTCAATACATCTTAGCCATTATGATTATTAATATTATTATCACCAGGTGGGATGGAAGTTTCTCTGGAGACCCCATTAGTGTCTTTGGCCTCAGTCATGTGAGCCCCAAAGTTGGCAGAAATATTGATACCACTGTAAAATCATAAAGCCTCTTAGTATGGAACTGAGTGACATTTCCGGAACTTGGCAGCCCAGTCTTTGGTATTATATTGGTTTCCTATGGCTTCTGTGACAAATTACCACAAACTTAGTGGCTTAAAACAACAGAGATTTATTATCTTACTGTTCTGTGGGTCAGAAATCTGATGTGGGTCTCACTGGGCTAAAATCCAGGTGTCGGCAGAGCTGTACTCTTTCCTGGAGACTCCAGGGAGAGTTGGTTTCCTAGCCTTTCCAGCTTCTAGAGGCTCCTGCATTCCCTGGCTCCTGGCCACCTTCCTCCAGCATCAAAGCCAGCACAGCGGGTTGAGTCCTTCTCACATTGCATCATGCTGTGGCCTCTTTTGTCCCCTTCCTCCACTTTTAAGGACCCTTGTGATTACACTGGGTGTATCTGAATAATCCAGGATAATTTCCCCATCTTAAGGTGAGCTTATTAGTGATTTTAATCCCATCTGCACCTTTAATTCCCTCAGTTCTGTGGATTAGGACATGGGCATTTGGGAGGGGGCATTACTCTGGCTACCGCAGATATACACTGAGTTAAAGCCTGGAAGCAGAGGCCAGCACTTGGGAGCCACTGCAAAAAGGAGGGTTTAAGGAAGGCCACTGGGCCAGGCAAATTGGCCCACAGCCCAGAATTGGTGTGGTTGCTGTGTATTGCTAAGTCTCTGCTGGCCACCTTGTGTTCAGATTCCCTTTAGTCTACGTGATCATGGAGAGTAGATATTATTAGCATCTTTTTACGAAGGAATTCATTCACCCAAGATCATCCAATGGGACTAGCGTTTGAGCTTAGGCTTGACTTCCAAAGCTTATAAAGGTGTTTCGCAAAGAATGTTCTGTGCACCTGCATCAGAATCCACTGGGAGGTTTGTTAAAATGTAGGTCCCAATGTCCTACTTTAGTGAGTCTAGAATAGACCCAATAGAAAAGGACTGTGCATTTGACAAATTCCCTGGGAGAGCAGGTGATTTCGACATTCACTAAATCCTAAGTATCACCTGTCTCACGGCACCACTAGGCAAACACAACCCAGAGATCAGGCCAGGAGATTGGTAAACAGAGGAGAAACAAGAGGAACCCAGGAGTGTCTCCTGATGGATGGCCTGGACCAGGTCAGGACTAAGAGGTAAGACTGAGACCAAGGCCTACCACCTGGTTCCTCAGGTGCTTCCGCCAAGGAATAAGAGGCCTGGCCTGGAGTTCACACAGTGTATTTCTGACCAGCTTTGGAGGTGCCTGGAGAGAGGAAGGGTCCATGTGATGTCTCTGAAAAATAGACATACGGAGTGTGGAGTACCTCTTCTCTTCCCTGGTGTAGATGTCGAGGGGCAGGGTGACTCCCAGGACCCTGCACATTGCTGAGGAACGTGCAGGATTCTGAAATATAGGGCCTGCCCTGCCCACCACGTTTCAATCCCTTCAGCCCCAGTACCTATTCCCAGAGGCCAGGCAGAGGTTGTGGAGGAGGGATGGGGACCCAAGCTGAACCATCCTTCCCTTGGAAGAGAGTCGGGGTGACTTCATACAGAATTAGCACCTTCCTTGGAGACTTGTTCTCACAAGGGGGAGGAGGCATCCTCACAGGTAGGCTTATTTGCCAAAGGTGTTTATGGGTTCTTGCAGCAAGTTGAGCTTCTGAAGTGGATGTTGGTCCCACAGTCTCAACTGTCTCCCTGTCAAGTAGTCCCTGCTTTCTCCATTACCCTTCAAAAATCTCCATCCCTTCATTGGTCCCAAGGTCAGCTTCACACACAGGCAGTTGGGAGGTGCAGCAGTGCTAGGACCTGGGTTGCCCAGAACAGGGGTTGGTCTCCATCTATGAATTCATGGCACTTCCTTCTCCCCTGGCAGTCCTGGGCTTCTCACCAGATTAATCACTCAAGCAGACAGACACAGGTAAGGGCATTATCTCCGGATGGCCTTAAGGTTTATGGGACCCCAGCTAATAGTTCATCAGCAGCTTCTCTTATTCTGAGGCTTTTCTCATGACCTAGGATTTTTACCAGACCATCTTTGATTCCGAGGGTTCAGTCTATGTAAGCACATGAAGCCAAAGAAAGAGGATAAGCCTTTTTAACCGGACAGCTCTCGTGCAAGTCCCAGCAGAACTGTTTGCTTGCTATGATCTTTGGCAAGTATTTTAACCTCCCTGGGACTCACTTCACTTGCTTGACTCACAAGGTCATTTTGGAGATTAAATGATATAATGAATATAAAAACACATTATGAAGAGAAACATACTGTACACATTCATTAAAGATTATTGAGACTATTTATTGAGTGTTTATTCTATGCCAGGCCTTGAGCTAGGCACTGAGGGCACAGGCACCTAATATACAGAGCCCACTCATAATAGTCTCCTCGGTATGATTAACAATAAGCCAACGTTGGAAGGTGAGAAAGCCTGGCGGTGGTGATGAGGGTGTGGGGCCATATGAGGATCCTGGCCACGGTGGTCACCTGGAAGTCAGTGTTAGAATAACCATTTTTGTTAGTGCCCTGGGGAAATCTTTGCATGTACCTGTGTCCATTCACAAGAAGGCAGTATTCTGGTTTGGGGCTTCTATGTCCTTCTCTCTCTCCTGGCATCAACCTCTTGGATGACCCTGCATTTTTTATCCATTCTGTTTGGAACTTCTTAACTTTTGGCATCAGTTGGGCTTTGATTCCTTGGATCGTGGATATAAGACAAACTCACATACAGTCCTCGTCCAAAATCCTTTTGTGTTTCAGAAATCAGCTTTGAATTTTAGAAAAGTTATACTATCTTATATTTCACATTAAGTAAAGCCTGAAGCAAGATCTGGTCAGCACCCACAAATCAAATGTGGAAGCATTTCTGCAGCAAAACATAACTATTTTCCACAAAGTGGGGTCAGTAGGACTACAGATAATCATGTCACCAAATGAGCTGTGATAAAACTTGATTTTCAGATTTTTCTAGTTTTGGAATATTTAATAGAGGACTGTGGATCTATAATATCCTAGCCCTTAAACTCAGTAAATGTGTTACTATTTCCATTCAGGTCTAAAATATTTTACTATTTTTATATCTTAGTAATTTAAATTAATGCGTCCCAGTCTGGTTCTATGGAGGACCCTAGTGTTGGCCTGGGTATCCTTTCCTGAGGTACAGCTTTCAGTAAGTACCCGTGCACCTCCCCACAATGACATTTCCAGCCAGAAAAGGCCAACCACTTGGTTTTACAAACAAGTAAATAAACAAAAAGAAATTTGGAAAGGAACTATTCAAAGCAAAATCACCTTCTTCATGTTAGACATGGATCACCATCATAAAAGCTCCTCTAGCTTCAAATGGCATGAGTCATTCCTTATTCACTCCTTCAACCATTCATTTACTTATTCAACTACTCATTCATTTTTTCACACCTTCCAATGCTGATGAATTTGTCCCTTCATTCAATCAGTTCAGTGACAAGTCTGTACCAGACCAAAGGGCCAGATCTTTGGAAAAGAAAGTCAAATGAGACATGTTCTTGCCCTCTTCCCACCTTTCAATGGCTAATGCATTCTTTTGTTGTTTCTTCTTTTTTTGTCACTTGTACTTATTTTCTTAGGTTCAATTTCATATGTGTTCTTTTGATTTTGAGGTATGAGACTAATACCACATCAGAAGGCAGGCAGGTGGGATAGGGTAAGATTCACGGTATATTTACTGAACAGGCTGAATTCAAGACCCAGATGGACCCATTATCAACTTGGGAAGTTCAGCTCCATTTGACTGGTTTACATAGAGAAATTATGTAAGGCAAAAGTAAGTATCAAAGAGAAGAGATTGTGTGCAACCTGGGGATGAAAACTCATACTAATCTCTTTATCTCAAGTTCTTGATAGCAGGACTAACAAGTGTATAGTAAATACCCAATAAATGTGGGTAGAATGGAAGAGCAAACTAAGAAAGATGTAAATATATGGGCAAGTGAGTACATTAGTTAATAAGAGGGGAGGAGAAGGAACTGTCATTGAGTGCCCACCATATGTCAAATTCTGTGGTTGTATAAGTCTATTCATCAATAAAAAGAAATTCCAATTTTGGTGAGCCAATATTTCTCTATCAATAAATTATTTTTTTCTTGTAGCAGACATTTATCAAACTTCCTAAGCTTAAGATGGGTAAGTCTTTCTTTTTGCTGAAGTCATGAGAGATACATGGAAACAAGAGAACCTTGAAAGTGGACTTAAAAACCATACATGTGATTCAGAAAACTTCACTGCGAAGTGGCTCAGAAATGACCCCTTTTTACTTGTTTCATTTAAGTAAAAGGCTATAATGGGGTAGTTAGTCAAATTATGGGTTAGCAGGTTCATTGGGAGGTGGATATACACTCTTAAGGATGGGGAAGAAGGAAAAGTTTGTCTCCTATATTCCACTTTTTGCAAGAACTAATAAATCCATCTGCCCAGATTTCCCGAGCTAGAAGCACAAATACACATCTTTGTCAGTATGTCCTGAATCTTTCTTCATTCTTCAAAGTTAAAATTCTTCTTTATTTTCTCTATTATCTTTGGTGGACTGATGTCTAACTTAAAAATAATAAATTTTCAGCATTTAAATATATACACATTTATCCTAAATGCATACATTATATAATTTCTTAGCCTAAGTCCTATATTTTCTTATAAAATAGAAACTTACTTTGACTGGGCTTTTATCCTCCTCCATGATGCTGATTCCTTCTTCACAGTTAATGGTGGGAGCAGAATGGCTCCTCCTCCATAGTAAGGAAACCATTGTTGGAAAGAGATGATGAATAGGCAGCCCTACAGCATTCTCATTCCTTAAACACTCCAACCCCAGCATCTGGCTCTGTCTACACTTCCAGGCTTTGTGTGTTGGCAAGAACAGTGTGTCAGACAAATAAGCACTATCCTCCACTTCTTCCTTTTCTGGAGCTTTCTGGTGCTGTCAGCTCCCATGCGGCCTGGGAAGTCTTGTGATAAAAGAGTGGTTGCTATGATTATCTAAGGACATATAACATGTTGATAAATAAACATTTTACTTAACATTAATGTAGTGTGCTTTTACTGTGGTTGCTGTTTGTACCAGTCACTGATAGCTATTAAAAATGAAGTTGGATTTTAATTCTGAAAAGGCATTTCTGGAATTGCATTTTGGTTCCTGTACACATGAAGGAGCTATTAAGCTTTAACATGTCTTTATGGATTAGTGTCTGAACACCAAGAAGGAATGGAAGCTGGCCATGACCTGGCAGAAGAGGACAGCTAATACTAGTACTTGGAGGTGCGCTGGATTCCCCAACTGTTATAGTCCACAGAAGGGGTGCAAAAAAGAAAGAGAAGTGTCTTAAGAGAAAACAGAGAAGTTGGAGGCAGAGGGTTGGAGACCACCTCCGTTGGAGAAAATACAGCTCACTGGAGCGACTTTAGATGGTTATTCTGTTACTTGCAGCTCAGACATTCTCATACAGGTATGCAGTTCTGCATAGAAATAGCAGCCACTTCCCCTTCGGTCTTTTATTTCCTTGTACGAGGGGTGGTAAATAGTCTTCTGAGCAGGCAGATGATCCCAGGCAGAGAGGCAAGAGACCTGAAGTCTAACACTGTGTGTAGCATAGTGTCAAACCTTTCTATTAAAACAAATAAGCAAGAAATTCAAATAAACAAATGGGTGATTGAAGAGATAAAAATATACTTAGGTAATCGTGGGCAGGTTACCTGGACTCTGAGGGCTTCAGTTTTCTTATATGTGGACTTTGTGGGGCACGCCAGTTCAGTGTTTCAATCACTTGCTTTCTATGGTCTTGATTTTTGTTACACAGTCACAGGCCTCAAAATGACATTTCAGTTAACTACGGACTGCACATCCAATGGTGGTCCCAAAAGATTATAATGGAGCTGAATTTCCTGTAAGAAATGGAAGGATATATGGCTCAGGAGGAATTGTTTTTCTCTGGTAGGATCAGTATCTGTGTGGGTTGGCAAGAAATCCCCTTTCACCCACAGAACTTCCCTTCTGAGTGCACAGATAACAACCCACCCAGTCAGCAATGACCTGTTCAGCACCCAGCAGCGTATCCCCTGGCACTACATAGTCAGGGGGTGCTGCATCCTCCCACGTCCAGCCTGATGTTCCTCAGAGATTCTGCTGTAGTATCTTCGTTGAGGACTCTGTACAAGGACAGAGGTCTACCTATTAAGTGCCACTGCCACGTTAGTAAGTGCTTTCTGTGACAGTGTGGGGCCAGCCTGTCCCTCTGCTCTGGAAATATTTCCAGGTTGTAATGATCAAAATATTGAGTCCTCAGCTCCATGTTAAACACTCTCTCTCTCTCTCTCTCTCTCTCTCTCTCTCTCTCTCTCTCTCTCTCTCTCTCTCTCTTTACAAATACTAAAAAATGCCTTAATCTGACCACTTCTTCGACATGTAATAACCCAAACCACGTTGCCATGACAATCCCCGATGGTCCTTTATCTCTCCAACTTGATTTCTCATTCCTACTGATTCTCAGGCTATGGTTCACTCCCTACTGACTGTCACTATCATGGTGATCTACACCTTACCTAACCAGTTTCTCCTCCATATTTCCAATCAGTCCAGTCCACATGTTCAAGGAATAGCTTTGACAGCTTCAATGTTCTATTCCTAACTCTACTGAAAGAAAGTGGGGGGAGGGCTTGTGGGACAGTGTTTTTGAAGTCTACAGTAGTGAACAGTGATGTCCTAGGCCTTCATGGTCACTCACTACTCACTCATGACTCACCCAGAGCAACTTCCAGCCCTGCAAGTCTATTCATGGTGTGCCATTTCAAATACTTTCATACCAGATTTCTACTGTACCCTTTCTGTGTTTAGATATGTTAAATATACAAATAGTTACCCCTGTGTCACAATTGCCTACAGTATTCAGTATAGTAACATGCTGCACAGATAGTAGCCTAGGAGGAATAGGCTAAACTAGCCGATTTTCAAAAATTTTCATCGCATGGCACACAAAAACTAATTACTAAAATGTTCCGGCACATGAAAAATATTTTTTTGCCCATCTGACAAAAAATAGGAATAACTTTTTAACAGTTCAAAAATCTCTTCATTACCCTGTATTATATGACCCATACTTATTTTTTTATTGTTGACATTATTACAGATGTCTCTAATTCTTCCCCCTTTTGCCCACCTCCACCCAGCCCCTGCCCACCCCCGACCCCTGGCTTTACCACATTGTTGCTTGTGTCCATAGGCTATGTGTACATGCATATATGTTCTTTGGCTAAACTCTTCTAGTCCCTTCTGTCCCCCTCGCCTCTGAGATCTGTCAGTCAGTTCTATGTATCCATGCCTCTGGTCCTATTTTGTTTGTCAGTTTGTTTTGTTCATTAGATTCCATATATAAGTGAGATCATATGGTATTTTTCTTTCTCTGACTGGCTTATTTCACTTAGCATAATGCTCTCCAGGTCCATCCATGCTGCTGCAAATGGTAATCCATTGTGTAAATGTACCACAGCTTTTTTGTCCATTCATCTACTGATGGGCATTTGGGCTGTTTCCAGGTCTTGGCTATTGTAAATAATGCCGCTATGATTATAGGGGTGCATATGTTCTTTCTGATTGGTGTTTTGAGATTCTTAGGATATATTCCCAGAGGTGAATGAAACAGTATTTCCATCTTTAATTTTTTGAGGAAACTCCATACTGTTTTTCATAGTGGATGTACCAGCCTGCATTTCCACCAGCAGTGTACCAGGGTTCCCTTTTCTCCACTTCCTCGCCACACTTGTTGTTTGTTAATTTATTGATGGTAACCATTCTGGCAGTAGTGGGATGATATCATATTGTTGTTTTAATTTGCATTTTCTGATGATAGTGACCTTGAGCATTTTTTTCATATGTCTATTCGCCATCTGTATGTCGTTTTTGGAGAAGTGTCTACTCAGGTCTTTTGTCCATTTTTTTTTGTTGGCTTGTGTGTCTTCCTAGTGTTGAGTTGTATAAGTTCTTTATATACTTTGGATATTAACCCTTTACCAGATGTATCATAGGCAAATATGCTCTCCCATACAGTTGGTTCCCTTTTCACTTTGTTGATGGTTTCTTTTGCAGTGCAAAACTTTTTAGTTTGATATAGTTCCATTGTTTACTAGTATCTTTTCCTTTGTTTCATTGCTTTAAGGAGATGTATCAGCAAAAATATTGCTAAGGGAGATGTCTGAGATTTTACTGCCTATATTTTCTTCTAGGTTTTTTTATGGTTCCATGACTTACATTTAAGTATTTTACTAATTTTTAGTTTATTCTTGCATATTGTGTCATTTGGTGGCCTACCTTCATATTTTTGCATGTACCTGTCCAGTTTTCTAATACCATTTATTAAAGAGACTGTTTTTACTCCACTGTATGCTCTTGCCTCCTTTGTAAAATATTAATTTACCATAAAAGTATAAGTTTTATTCATTCACACCAGACAGCTATTGTTGTATTGGCTGTTGTCATTCTTTTAATTTGATAGTCTAAGGGAAAAGAGGTCAGTGCCACTGACTAAATAGTCATGTATTGCATGTTTTAAAAATTGTGGCACACTGGTTGAAAGTCGCTGGGCTAGACCACATGGCCCAGGTGTGTAGTAGGTTGCACTATCTAGGTTTGTGTAAGTGCTCTCTGATGTTTACACAATGATGACATTGTCTAACACTGCATTTCTCAAAACATACCCCATCATTAAGCAATGCATGATTGTATAAACATGCCACCTGAACTTCACTACATATTTTGTATTTAAACTGATTCCCTTTTTCAAACTTAAATTTATTTTATAAGGAAACATCATTACTCTAAATTAAAAATAAAAATTATTTTAAAGACAGTAACTATATAAAAATAGGTAACTGTAAAAATAAAAACAATGTAAATAAAACAATGTTAATATGATCCTGTGGAGTGCGAAAACCATGAGGGAGATTAGCAAGTGCTACAGACCCCCTTGATATAATCAAATGTTATAGAGTATTCAAAAGGGACTCACTTTCTCACTGTGCAAGCCAACACTATTTCATGCCTTGTCAACATACCATCTATAAGCATCCTGCAAAGGTTCTACAGGAGATACTGTCCTACATTTTGAAATGCTGGCCCAGGGATCCCCTTAGGACCTGGTTTGAAAGAGGCAGAAAGTGGACAAATGGTGAACAAGGCTCGTAGAAGTCACTTCCTTCAGCAAAGAGAAACATGTGAAGCAAAGACTTTGCTTTGCAAGTGCCAACTGGTTCCTTGTCCCAGCATTCCTACTTTCCTTTCCCTCATTATTTGAATGGGAGCAGCAACACAAAAGTGTCCACATCATGAGGATGAAGAAAGAAAGAGATTAAGTACCTGTGCATCTCACTATACTGCCTGCCAACCTTGCCTGGCCTGGCTCTCCTCTCACCCTCCATGCCTGTCTCCATCAAGACACGGTAAGAGCCCAGAGGTCCTCTGGGTGTCGAGGCAGCTTCCTGCAGCCTCTTCCTGTTCCCAAATCAAAACCAGACCCCTCAGGTCTTTGTATTTGAGTTTTAGCTAGATGGTGGGATCTTTCTGGGGGTACTGTGCCCAGTGTGTATGGAAGTGAGTTGTGAATGATGAATGCCATAGATCATCTTGTTTGTGAATGGCACCTTAATATGCTGAAAGTAATATAAAGTCATATATCTTTCCATATGAATATATCCAGGCCCTGAAACAGCTTAATGGACTCCCCTCCCCCTTCGGTTATTGTTGAGGTTCATCATATAGAGTTCACCAAAAGACATTATGGCTTTTGACCAAAACCAAAATTTCCTGTCTCTGATATCCTGTAATTTCAAAGTTATTTCCCTTCTGTCTTGTAACTTGCAAACCCCAACCCCCAAAGTGAAAGAAGCCCTATATTTTGGCCTCTTCCATAGCCCTATAATAAATAATTAATATCCTACTGTTTTATGCGGTCACTTTGCCCTCAGCAATGATTGCAAGACATTGCACATTCCATGGACTTCTGTGGATGCTCCTTTAGTTCTCAAGGAAGCTAACATTGTCAGTCATTTTAAATTTTAATTAAGATGTTCAGAAAGAATAAAAAGCCTATAAAAGATTCTGGGTAGTTTATGACTAATATTTCCTGAAGCAGGTACTTATTTTACCTATTAACCGGGACATCTATGAGCTTGCTTCTTTAACCCACATAGCACTCCTGCTGCCCACTCAGCTTTATGTGCTTTCCAGTTACTTAAGTCACCTTAGAAAACCATGTCTGCTTTATTCTTTAAAGTCTTATTCTTGCTTCTGTCCCCCAAAACTTCTAGCATGTGAGAGAGGATGTCTGTTTCTTTTCTCTTTGTTTCAGTCATTGTCTAAGTCAGCCTTTCAAGATATCTTTTAAAGAAGACTTGTCCTAGGACATCCTAATGTTAAAATACTTTGTAAAATGACACATACCGTATCCAACTCTTGGAGGTCCCCAATGCATATCAGCCTATTAAAAGCTCTGAGAATCATAGGCAGTTAAGAAAACTGTGTAGAATTTTGTAACTAGATTTTGCCAAGCTCACATTGTCCCCTGGACGGTAGGTTTGGCACAAGTATTTAAGTTATTTTTAGGATTGAACTTAGATAGAAGATTTGTGTCTAAAGAAAGTGTGGTCATTTTAAAATATGGCCTCAGATTTTTGACACTTCCTCCTTCAAGAGTTGGGTGTCTATGTCCACTCCCTTGAATCTGGGTAGGATTGTGACAGCTTTAACCTCAGTGCATAGGTCATACATGCCCATGTAGCTTCTATCATGCCACATTTGGCTACCTAAGGCACATGTAAGATGTCTATACAGAGACTACAGTGATGATGAGCTAAAAGCCCAGCTGTCCAGCCATCCCCTCCAAGGTGTCAGCATGTAAGTAAAGTCATCTTGGACCCTTCAGACCCAGCTTATCAAGGGACCTCAATTGATGGCATTGAAATAGAAGGGTTACCTAGCTAAGATCTGCTTGAATCTTAAATTCCTAACCCACAAAGTCATGAGACATATTAAAATAGTTGTTTAACCCTCTAGATTTTGGATTAGTTTGTTACATAGCAATAGGTAGCCAGGACAGGGATAGTTGAGTTCCTAGGTGTGGAAGAGAAACTGCATGCCTTCTTTGAGATATTTTAAAGCTAGAAAGGCCAGAGCCCATTAAGGAAATCTTAGAGTAGGGAACACCCAGGGATCAGCATTTTAATTAGGTATGATAAATATAGTCATTGCTTTAGCATTAAGCAAAAGTGTGATCAGAACAAGAGCAAGTTGGAAGCAAGAACATATTTCGGGTGTCATATCTTACAGGATGTACTGCTTAATATATGGATGTATTAGGCTGACACAGAACAACCAACTTTGGACCTTGCTCATGGACCTAATCTAATTCAAACATCAAGGAGTCAACCAGACCCTCCTACCACAAGGGTCTGATGCTCTGTCAGAGACATAATCATGGGTTGGATAAAACAGAGAATAATCAATGTCCTTTTGCCTATGAAGAGAAAAGCAGTAGGAAATTCATTGCTTAAAGGGCCAAAGGCGTTGTGCTTGATATCCAGTCAATTCTCAAACTGCTGTATTTGAAAGTGAGTCATATTACCCTATCTCCCCACTAAAACTCAATTATCAGCACTATGGAAAGAGTGCAACATTATAGTAAATTGAGAAGAGATCATAAAACCCCAGGTACTTGATTCATTCTATTTAAGATTTTATATTCAGTGTATTCAGGATCACCCAATGGCGTTCTAAAGATCCATTGGTTACCTCATTTTTACATCTGACTAATCTTCCAGTTTCTCCATCTAGGTTCTTCCGCTGTACATGTGACATCAAAGATGTATTCAACAGGAATAAATTCCTTACTTGGCAAGTTCTAAGATCTTCCCACTTACTGTACTTTCAGGTTGCCCTCCAACTGAGTCCAAACATAAATCATTTTATTCTAAACTTTGATGTGAAGTTAAAGATGTGGAAGAAGAGAGAGAATGTGCCACTCCCTCACAGTCCTCAGAGGCTTACATTAAATTGGTTGATGCTGATGTGCAAATGCTCTCTAATCCAATCAGTCATTAGAACTTGACAATGCCACCTCCTAAATATATCATTAATCTAATACATTCTTTCAATCACCGCTCTAGCTCAGACACTCAGCATCTTCCTCTTATATAACACTTGCTTTCTGACTAATCTTCTTTCTTCCAATTTCTCCCCAATGATTGCCTGAGGGTTTTTTCTAAGGCAGAAATCAAACATACCGCTCTTCTGAAAAAGACCCTTCTTACTGTGCACAGGATAAAGTCTAAATTCTATAGTATTACTATTATTAGTCATAGTCCAATGAAGTAAAGAGCAACTATTCTAGGTTTTCAAATAGATGGAACTCAATGGAAGACATTGGTTACACAGCTAATGGAAGAGCTAAGAAACCAAACAGAGGGTGGGTGCTAAGGCAATGCAGACAGTAGCAAGAAGTAAGTGGGAGTTAGAAATGGAAGTTGAGGTCATTGGCGGAGGGGGGGGGCCTCTTGCAGCATCTTCAGGAATTGAAATAATTGAGCTGATGCTGGGAGAGGTCATTGAATGCAGAGCATGGCAATAATACCCTGGATTATGTTCCGCTTCTGCCTTCCTACTTTCTACCTATGCCTTGCATTACTTAAACTTTCCGAAAAATCCAATTGGCAAAGGGTCTTACTTTGTAGTTCCCAACAGAGCTGAGGAAAGGTGGAAATAAAACTTAAAGCAAAGAGGGAAATAACTAGCACAATAACTTATAAGATTTTTGTGGTTTAAACCTAAATACATCTTTATCCTCATGTTTCACCATTTTCACAACTTTTCCTCCTTCTCTAGCAATATTGAACTACTGAGTATCATTTTCTTTCATTGTAGGTGAATTGAAACATTCTGTTTCTTCCACTTATAATGTCCTCCCTTGGTCTGATTAGAGAACTTATATTTATGCTTCAAGGCCCACCTCACTATTTTCTGTGTTAAATTTTTCCTTAGACCTCTCAGTGATATAGTTGATCACTCCTTTATGTGTTCTACTCCTGCACCCTGCTTCTTTATTATAATACTAGAGGCCCGTTGCAGGATGATTCCTGCAAGAATAGGGCTTCCTGCGGCTGGAGCAAAGCAGAGAATGGAGCGAAACCCTCTGAGGCAGCCTTCGCTCCCTCTCCCAGCCACTGCGGCTGGGTTTGCCCTCCCGCCTCCTGCCTCTGCAGCGTTGGCTCCGTTCCTGTCTCCACCACCTCTACTTAGCTCCCTTCTGTAGCGCTTCACTTCCATGTTGTCTTCAGTCTTTGCTCCCAGCCAGTTTATGCAAATTATCCGCCATCTTTGTTGGTGATTAATTTGCATATCACGCTGATTAGCCAATGGGAGGTGTAGCAAAAGTATGGTCAATTACCATGTTTGTCTATTATTAGATAGGATTCATCACATTGTATTATAAGTGAGGCAGAAAACTCTTATTTTTATTTGCATAACTTTTTCTCTCTTACCATTCGAAGGCCACAGTTTTGCTTTTAGGAGCCTCCTGTCCTAGTTCATATGATGCTAGAGGGGCCTTCAATCATGTAGATTTATCTTCTTGTTTTTGATATATGAACCTGATTGGATAACGGAATACCTCATCTCCAATGATTCGGCTAGGATGGGAACTGAGTAAAGGACAGAGGCTCAATCCTTAACTATCAGCTCAGTGCAAGCCAGAGCTTTTATTTTTTTTGTTTTGCATCTCTTGGAAAACACCTGCTTGAGAATCAAATCAAAAGAACGGAGCTGGACCAAGTGATAAAAAGTGATTCTTGACATTGTGTGGGCCCTTGGATTTAAGTGTATGAGATTTAAGTGTACTTTCAAAAAATGCTCCTTGACTTGCATTGTGTGTGTGTGTGTGTGTGTGTGTACATGTATTACACTAACTGGCCTATTTTTTTTTCACTCTCTTTTTCATATTTCTCATGCTATTTGAGAAAGTTAACATTTCTTGTTTTTCTCATTAATTTTCAATGAGTATCTTTATGCAATACCTTTAAAACCCTCTTTACTAGATACTATTAGTGTCTTATTATGATCAGTATTGAAATGACTTATTCCCTCTGTCTTTCTACCCTAGCAAATATTGTACTCCCAGTTTCTATCTATAAGACAGTTAGCAAACTTATTTTACTGTCGGTATATTCCTCCACTGTTTTTGTTTCATTTTAAAGGTAATTTTAATAGTTTTTCTTATCAACCAATTCCAAGTATATTAGTGATCAATCACTATTTTTTAAAAAAATTTACAAACTGTAGTCAAATATATGGGCCATATATGAGTACTAACACTTCCCTGTATCCATCACTTTCAATTGGAAAGTGTCTCTCTTAAAAATAGAATAGAGACTGACCTTCTAGGTAAGAGAAGGCTGCATGTTTTATGGAGGAAAAAAAGACCATATACTTATAAATATAAATTTGCCTCTAAACAAGAATTACTCTAATATGAAATGCCTCTCTATACTCTCCTCCTCTTCTCATTAGGTTTTCCTAGTGCCAGGTGGCCCTGTGTGTTGTTGAAGGAATACGTGCCTGGGGGCATCTGTGGGAAAGTGTGTGCCCCATCACACAATTCTAGGTGCAAGCCTTCAGAGCAGCATCAAGACACATTCTCATTCCCCACACTTAGAGAATGGGTGAGGGAAACTTACTTCTTTCCGAGTTCCGTTTTGGCTGGTTTGAGCAACCCTCAGCCTCAAGGGCAAGTCTAGAGGGCAGGTTTGATTTGTTTGTTGGACAGGCTGATCTCTTCTTCTCCAGCAAGCCATTAGGAGGGCTGTCCCTTCCCTCCTCCCCATTTGGGTCGCCTCCAGTGTGAGACAGAATGAGGTGGGCAAATCTCACTGTTGACTCCTTTCTGAGCAGCTCTGGCTTAATAAGTTTCTCCATGACCTGAGGAGGAGCCTCTCGCCTGGTTCACAGCATCCCTGGGCCTCACGCTGCAGGATAATCCAAATTCCGTCCCACCATGGAGTGCACACATGTTCAGGCTTTAGTACCCTCCGAGGTCCCTCCTCAGTGACTGCTCACCATTTAGGCATGACTCCTCCCTCTTGCTTTCTCCTTCTGTTCTCTCCACAGCCTTTCTGCTTTCCTCCTGGCTAATTTCTGTTTCCTATCTCTGGCCCATCAGTGGCCTAGAGAAATAATAAATGACTTTTAGCCACTCTCCTGCCAGCGATTTGCATGCTCTATGTCAAAGGCTTCAGGTTCCTCAGAGCCAAGGTGCAGAGCACTGGAAACAATGTGAGCCTGGATTGAAGTCCTGGCACAGTCCCAGAGCAGGTGGGAAGTCTTTGTAGATGTGGTTTACCAAGTCTGTTCACAAGAGTTGTGCTACAATCATGCCTGTCTCTAAATCCAACCAGATCTGTCTGTAAATTGCAAAATCCTGCATAATTTGAACTAAATGTACACCAGATAGAGTCAGTTTGGGAGAAAGAAGTCACTGTTCAAGAAAGAATGGCAGAAGGTATTGCCAGTATTATTAGCTACTTTTATAAAGTCCCTAAAAGGCCTTACCCATCACACCTGGCACCAGCAAGCACCCTCCCATCCGTTGTCCCATGGTGGGAATATTTGGGACGGCTCTTTTCCTCTTGGACTCATTTTAATTACATTCTGGCAGCAGTTAGATAAATTCTATCTGTTGTCTGATCCCTAGGATCCCCTGAGACAACTACTTATAATTGAAGAAAGAACATAAACCAAAACTTGACTCAGGCAGTTTGGGTTCAAGTGCTTTGTCAATTTACCTGGTGATTCCTCGAAGGAGCAGGAGGATCAAGTTACCTAGGAGTGAAAAATAAAAAGGAGAGGTCCTTACAATGGGGCCTCTGCTTTACACTAAATAAAAATGAACAGTCAACCTTTGAGACAGGGCTTTGAAACACAAAAGGTCAAATTAAATAACCGGGATCCATGTGCAGCCTTCAGGTGAACATGCAGCCTCCAGTCCATGGTGTGTATGGCTTTGTGGGGCTTTGTCTGTATCAGGCACAAGTGCACTTAGTTAATGGCTTCTGGGCTCTGGGTGTCATTGCCACACAGGCAGGACCCTGCCATGGCTGCAGGCTTCATGCAAGAATTTGTGTTTCCCAAAGCTCCAGGACCCACCCTTAGTGTTTTCATTTTATACTCTTTCCATCTCAGGGCTCATCTAGCCTCCTGACTTGAAATGCTACCTCAGTGTGAACGGCCTTCCGGGGTTAAGTGTTGCGTCCTGGCTATCTGTGGAGCACGGATGCTGAGCCCACGTCAGCTGTCTACTACATTTCCACTGTCCCAGTTATCCAAGCACATCACTCCTGTCACCACCAAAACCTACCTTTCCTCTCAGCTCTCTTTTGTAAATGGTGACTTTAAGGAGAAGGAACTTTCACATTAAAAAGTAGCCCTAAGCTCGGCTGGTGTGGCTCAGTGGTTGAGTGTCAACCCATGAACCAACATGTCCCTGGCTCAATTCCTGGTAAGGCACATGCCTGGGTTGCAGACTCAGCCCCCCCAAAAGGGGGCATGCAGGAAGCAGCTGATCAATGATTTTCATCATTGATGTTTCTATCTCTCTCTCTCCCTCTCCCTTCCTCTCTGAAATAAAAAATGTGTATATATATATATTTAAAAGTAACCCTAAATATTCTATTGCTGTGCACAGCAAAAGAATTGAGCTCTCTTGCTTCAATAAGTGTCTGGCAGTTTTTGCAACATGGACGTGGTCCCTATGTTATAGCTATAACTTTTTTTGCCTGTCTTACCCCGTTTTAGACTGTGTGAGCTCCTTCAGTGCAGGGACTGTGTTGTTTATATTTGTGCAGCCACAGAAAACCAAATAGTGATTTTGTAGTAGATGCTTAGTAAATACTTGGTTAAAGAATAAATAAGAGAGCTTTTTTTTTTTTAGCTCCATCTGCTCGCACCGCTGCCTTCTGCTCCTCCCGCCACTGCCCTGAGTCACGGACTGCGCAGCTCCGGCCGCCGAGCGCCCCGTGCTCGCCATCGATATTTGGAGTTCTTAACAACATGGCAGACATTGACAACAAAGAACAGTCTGAACTTGATCAAGATTTGGATGATGTTGAAGAAATAGAAGAAGAAGAAACTGGTGAAGAAACAAAAATCAAAGCGCGTCAGCTGACTGTTCAGATGATGCAAAATCCTCAGATTCTTGCAGCCCTCCAAGAAAGACTTGATGGTCTAGTAGAAACACCAACAGGATACATTGAAAGCTTGCCTAAGGTAGTTAAAAGACGAGTGAATGCTCTCAAAAACCTTCAAGTTAAATGTGCACAGATAGAAGCCAAGTTCTATGAGGAAGTTCATGATCTTGAAATAAAGTATGCTGTTCTCTATCAACCTTTATTTGATAAGCGATTTGAGATCATTAATGCAATTTATGAACCTACGGAAGAAGAATGTGAATGGAAACCAGATGAGGAAGATGACATTTCGGAGGAGCTGAAAGAAAAGGTCAAAATTGAAGATGAGAAAAAGGATGAAGAAAAACAAGACCCTAAGGGAATTCCTGAATTTTGGTTGACTGTTTTTAAGAATGTTGACTTGCTCAGTGATATGGTTCAGGAACATGATGAACCTATTCTGAAGCACTTGAAAGATATTAAAGTGAAGTTCTCAGATGCTGGCCAGCCTATGAGTTTTGTTTTAGAATTTCACTTTGAACCCAATGAATATTTCACAAATGAAATGTTGACAAAGACATACAGAATGAGGTCAGAACCAGATGATTCTGATCCCTTTTCTTTTGATGGACCAGAAATTATGGGTTGTACAGGGTGCCAGATAGATTGGAAAAAAGGGAAGAATGTCACTTTGAAAACCATTAAAAAGAAACAGAAACACAAGGGACGTGGGACAGTTCGTACTGTGACCAAAACAGTTTCTAATGACTCGTTCTTTAATTTTTTTGCCCCTCCTGAAGTTCCTGAGAGTGGGAGATCTGGATGATGACGCTGAAGCTATCCTTGCTGCAGACTTTGAAATTGGTCACTTTTTACGTGAGCGTATAATCCCAAGATCAGTGTTGTACTTTACTGGAGAAGCCATTGAAGATGATGATGATGATGATGATGAAGAAGGTGAAGAAGCGGATGAGGAAGGGGAAGAAAAAGATGAGGAAAATGATCCAGACTATGACTCAAAGAAGGATCAAAACCCAGCAGAGTGCAAGCAGCAGTGAAGCAGGATGTATGGCCTTGAGGATAACCTGCACTGTAATAGCCTAAATACAACTATTATTTACAGACTTATGTTTTTGTATTTTCTTGGTAGACTCAATAATTTTTTTAAAGGGAAGGAATTGATATTTTAAAGACAATTTTGTTCTACCTAGCATTTTAAATTTAGTTTTTCTGCCAGATATCTTGAATGCAGAAATTCTCTCACACATTTTCATTCATTGCTACATAGTTTGGTTCTTCTGGGGTATTTTTATCATGTAACTGTTAGATACAGCTATGAAAATAAACAGACTGTTAAATGAAACAGATTTTTTTGTTTCCCTAATTTTTTTCCTGAAGAACCAAAGTATTTTTTCAACTGGTAGTTAAGTGGATTTAAGTTTTGTCTTTCATTACTTTGTTATAGAGATGCAGTGCCTACACTGAAACAATTCATTTTAAAAACAAACTGGTCAAGACAATCTATGGTTAAGAATTTCCAGTAAGACAATATCTATTAACTTTGATTATTTAATGGATTTTTAATATTTTAGGTGACATAGTTAACTATAAAGAACCCTAACTCAATTGTATGGTTATTGGTTAGTTACCATAGGGAGACAAATGAAATCTAGTATTTTCAGACATTAAGCTTTATTATTTTAACTGTACTTTTAAATTTAACCTCCATTAGCTGAATATCTCTTCTTTGTGGTAGGGTCTACCTTCTGCTTCCCTGGAAAGGATGAATTTTCATCATTTGACAAGTTCATTTCAAATTTTTTGTTGTTTCTTTGTTTGTTTGCTTGTTTGTAGCCTAAAATAAAAATGTCAAATAAAAAAAAGAATAAATAAGAGGATGAAAGAGGATGAAGGGAGGTAGAAGAGGGTATGGGGAAATGAATGATGATAGAAGGAGACTTGACTTGGGGTAGTAAACATACAATACAATATACAGATGATGTATTATAGAATTGCACACCTGAAACCTATATAATTCAATAAAAAAGAAAACCCAACACTAGTAGTATTTTATCAATAGTGTTTTAATTACTTTTTACTAAATTAAAAAATGGACCATCATCAGCAGATAATAAAATGCCTAGAGAGAGAAAAAAATTAAATAAATAGGAGAATGAACAAATGGACAGGCAAGACATTCTCTTAAGGGAACCTCAACTTTGAGTTCCATGGCCTTTAATGATTACAGTGGGTCTTGTGGCATTTCACATGCATGCCTTCTCTGAAATTATGTTCTTTATATTTTTGAAGAGTCTAGTATATAGCTTGTAAGTGGTGTCTAATGTTGTTAGCTACATTTAAATGGTGAGATGGCTGGCATTTGAGTCTCAGTGGTTTTGAAAATAAAACAAAAATAATAATGCCCTTTTCCCCCTCACTCAAATGACAGAAAATGGGACAATCTCTTGGATAATGCACAATCCTGTAGAGTCTCTACGTTGGGGTAGGATAAAATAGCATTACCATTTAAAAATATGATCCATATTTTTGAACTGTGAGTACTAACTTTGTGGGAAGTGTTTATGAATCTAATCTGGAAAGCAGTGCAATTCCACTAGAAGAATTTCTCTTTGGATATGTGATTCATCTAGATGTCTAAGAATTCTGAATTCAAAATTACAGAATAGATTTTGATATTTCTTCCTTTCACAAGGAAATGCATACAACTTCCTGGGTGGAATAAAGAAGCCAGTATTCCTCATAGAAAGGGGCAGGATAAGAAACGCTACTAATGAGGTGAGACTAGCTAATCTCTGCCATTCTTTTCACCTCAAAATTTTTGAGTAGAATGTGAATTAATGGTCAACCTCCGCTAGGGAATCTGGTAATAGAAAAGTGACTAGGAGTACTAACTATATCTAATCAACTGGCTGAACATCATGTTTAATTGACTTAAACCACTCAAATGAAAAACAATTTACTTAGAATAGAATCCATACATCTCACTAAGGACTGCAAAGTCTCACATCATGTTCCCATCAGTTTTTCCCATCTTATCTCCTACTACTCTCTCTATCATTCTCTGTGTTCCATCCAGTTCAGTTCTCTGTTAATTCTTTGAAAATATCAAGTCCATGTCTCCCTTCACTTATGTAATTTTCACTTCTTAGTTTCCTATGCCTGGAATATTCTCCCACATCTTTTCATAGCTTGTTAATTCTCAAGTCTTTTCTCAATAATTATTGGAAAGTAGTATTTCAAAGTCATTTTCAGTTATTGGACTGTGCTTTACTTTTTCTTATAGCTTCTTTCACTGAATAAAGTTCAGCTATATATCACTATGTGTCTCCTATTTGGTTAATTTACTTACATATGTGCTTATTGTCTGTCTCTCTATTAGGTTATAAAATCCTCAAAAGACTAGGCCTTGCCAGTATTTCCAGAAGAAAGCCTGGCACATAGTAGGCTTTGAAAATGTAGGCAACCATAGAAGAACATAGGCTTCCAACCTGGCAGTAAGAAATAGTTGGATAATCCAAACAACCAAACTTTTCTTGAGCCCATCACAGACCGAGGTCACAAGACAATAAACAAACAGTTCTAAAATGTGATAAATCTCTTAAAAGGAAGATGAGACACATAAACTGAGCTTGATAGAGCATGAAAGAAAAAGATGGTCTCCATTATTTCAATTAATTCTTAAAGGCCAAGTGTGGGTTAGTGTGACAATTTAGAAAAACTGAAAGCTCCAGACACAAGAGGAATCTGTAATGACTTGCAAGCAATGGTTTATGAGCCTCCACTGGGTGTTCCCAGCATAGACTCGGGGCAGACCAAGAGAACAAGAGGACCTGTCTCTATGCTGCAGGCATGTAGGAGACCACTGATAGCTGTGGGGTGGGAAGACAGGCATGAAACACCATGCACTTCCCTGAAGTCCTTTCTCATATGAAGCAAAGACTTAAGCCACGGAAGGGGAGGTGGAAAATCTTTCTGCCCAGGGCTCAGGCAAAATCCATAACTTCTGAAAAAAAGTGTGGCAGGAAAAGCCATCTTTCCTGAGAGAGGGGCAGAAAGCATTTTAGTCCTAGGATCCTACATGAATACAAAGCAGAAATCCACCGTCATTGAGGGAGGGACAAGAAATTATATTTTTGCCCAAGAGCCTTCATAAAGAGAAGAGTTTGAGTGTCACGAGTGGGGAGAGGCAGCAACACAGAAAATGCTTCACTCCTGAGTCCCAGGTGCACAGAGTGTATATAAAGCTAAGGCTGAACTGGAGGAAGAAAGATTCCTCTGGTCGCAGCCATTAGTTTGGCAGCGAGTAACAAGCAATAGGCATCTACTCCTACACGAGAGGCAGGGGCATGGCACAGGTATGCAGGGACTGCTGAGAGGTGAGTGCAGCAGGTACACTGAGAAAAATCTTTCCATACCCCAGACCTCATTCAGAGCACAAGTTAACAACAGCCCATGAGAGAGAAACTTAAAGTTTGTGGTCAGTTTGCAATATCAAAGCACAAATGCAGATCACACCCCAACCCATCCCTCTAACGGGCTGAGACAAGAAGAGGCATTGCTATTTCTAGCTGAAAATACTATTTGCCTCTGCCTCTCTTGTCTTTCTACACATTGTGTCAGGTACATAACAAAAAATTATGAGACATACATAGAAGCAAGCAAAAAATAATACTACCACGTTGTCAAGAAATAAGACCATTGACAGATATATACTCAGAAAATCACAGGTACTGCAGATGTTAGAGCTATCAGAGAGAGACTTTAAAATAACTGCAATAATTTATATTACTAGTAAAATATTTAGTAAAAAACATAAGCAACATAAAAAATGGAGAATTTTAGCAGAGAAATGGAGAGTTATAAAAAGGAGACAAATAGAAATACTAGGAAAAAAACAAGATATCAGAAATAAATAATTCCCATGATGTTCTTATAATAAGATAGGATATACATGAGCAAAGAATTGGTAATCTTAAAGATAAGTTAATAGAAATTATCCAAACTGAAACATCAGGAGACAAAAAACAAACAAAGCATCCAAGAACAGTGGGACAATATCAAGTGGTCAAACATATGAGTAACTGAAAAACCAGAAGAAAAAGAGAGAGAAAATAGAACCAAATATCTATAATAATAGAAGGGTAATATGCTAATTAGGCCAGCCATCATTCCAGACATCCTTCTGGATGAAGCCAGGGCTGAAGGGAAGCTTCCCAGGTCCCGGTGCCCATTAGTGGCCAGAGGAGGGAAGCCCAGGTCCTGGGTGCCAGAGGGAAGCCGGTGCCTGCAGTTGGGGGAGAAGGAAGCCCTATTCTTGCATGAATTTTCATGCATTAGGCCTCTAGTCCTATATAATAAAAGGCTAATGTGCAAATTGACTGAACAGTGAAACAACCTGTCACTATGATGTGCAATGACCACCAGGGAGCAGACGCTCAATGCAGGGGGAGCGTCATTCAGCTAGAAGCTGGGCTCATGGTTGGCAAGCGCAGCAGTGGTGGCGGGAGCAGGCCTAAGCCATCAGTTGGACATCCCCTGAGGGCTTCTGGATTTCTAGAGGGCTCATGCCAGGCTGAGGGGACACCCCCCTCTCAAGTGCACAAATTCCTGCACTGGGCCACTAGTATATATATAATTAAGGAGATAATGGATGAGAATTTCACCTATTGAAAGACAACAAACTGCAGATCCAAGCAGTTCAGAGGATCCCAAGCAGAAAAAACACATATACACAAGCAAAATGAGAAAGAGAGTGAGAGAGAGAGAGAGAGAGAGAGAGAGAGAGAGAGAGAGAGAGAGGACCCACACACTGAGACAGATTGACAGCTTATAATAAAACTGCTGAAAATTAACGATAAAGAGACAATATTGAAGGTGCATAGAGATAAAGGAAATATTAAAAATAAGGCAACAAAAACTGATAGCAGATGAAAACTATGCAAGCCAGAAGACAATAGTGTGACATCTTTAAAGCACTTGGAGGGGCAGGGTTGGGTGGGGGCCAAGAAAAAAATCATTAACTTGGATTTTTATATTCAGTAAAAAATACCTTTAAAAAAATACAGAGAAAAGAGATTTTTTCCACACACAAACAAAAGCTGAAATAATTTATTGCCAGATAACCTGTAGTGCACATTAAAAAAATTAAATGATGTCTATGGCCATTCCTTCCTGAATGGGCCTGGTCTCATCTGATCTTGGAAACTAGGTAGGATTGGCCTGGCTAATACTTGAATGGAAGAAATACTTCAAACAGATGAAATATAATACTAGATGAAAATTTGGTTTTACACAAAGAAATAAAATACATTTAAAATGATAAAATGAAAAAAATACAAAATATATTTTATTTTTATTTTTAATTGTCCTAAAGAATCATTGAAAGCACATGAAAAGATACTTGATATCATTAGTCATTGAGGACCTGCTCAATAAAACTATAGTGAAATGCTGTTTCACAGCCACTAAGATGGCTATCAAGAAGGTAGATAGTAACATGTGTTGTGAGGATATAGGGAAATCAGAACCTTTATACACTGAGGGTGGAAATGTAAAAGGGTGCAGTCACTCAGGAAAACAGTCTAGCAGTCCCTCAAGTAATTAAACATAAAATTGCCATATGACCCAACAATTCCATTCTTATGTAGATACCCAAAAGAAAAAAAATGTGTGTTTCACAAAATATTATACATAAATGTTAATAACATTATTCATTAATATCCAAAAGTTGGAATCAGTTTAAATGTTCATCATCTGACAAATGGATAAGCAAATGTGGTATGTCTATATGACAGGATATTACTCAGCAATAAAAACAAATGAAGCACTAATATATACTATAACAAAGGTACATTTTAAAAATATATTCTTAGTGAAAGAAGCCATTCACAAAAGATCAAAGATCACATATTATGTAATTTCATCTATATGAATTTCCTTTAATAGTCAAATCTATAGTGGTAGATTAGTACACCAAAAAACCATTGAATTTAATACTTTAAATGGATGAATTATATGGTATATAATTCACATATCAATACAATTGTTAAAATTAAAAGAAAAAACTGACTAAGGCAAAAAAAGAGTAACACTATATTGTGAATTGTATAACATATGGAGAGGTAAAATGTATGATGATAATAGCACAAAGGTAGGGAAGGAGGAAATGAAGGTTTGCTATCATAAATAAGTGGGAACACCACAATTGAACAATACAATAACTGAAATTATTAATTCAATAACAGGGATGGTGGAAGAGGATTCATAAATGGGAAGATATGTCATCATAAAATAATCAAATAAAAGCATGGAGATAAAAAAGCTGGAAAATATGAGAAAGAACCTGTGTGGTTTAATTAGAATTACAAAAAGAGAAGAGAGCAAAAATTGGGCAGAAGCAGTATTGGAAGAGATAATAGCTAAAAATTTTCCAAAGATTCAAGGGTCTCTATGAAGTCCAAGCAGAATAAATACAAAGAAACCCATACCTGAGCACATCGTACTAAGAAAAACTGAAAACTGAAAGCAAAAAACAAACAAACAAAATTTAAAGACCAGAGAAAAAGGACTCATTTCCTACAAAGAGGCAACAAAATGCCTTAATGCTGATTTCTAAACAGAATTTGTGGAAGTAAAGTGACATTAGAATGCCACTTTTAAAGTGTGGAAAGAAAATATCAGCTAACTTGGAATTCATATCCAATGAACGTATTCAAATTTGCAAGTGAAAGTAATATGGTTTCTATCATACATAGAGATAACTGTTAATAGTTTTGCATGAAACTTAAACTGAAGACAATGTCTCAGATAGAAATAAGGTGAGGAAGAATAAAACAATAGTGGGAATGTGGCTGAAATATGTGTAGAATTTAGGTATGCAA
Organism: Myotis daubentonii; assembly: GCF_963259705.1. Taxonomy (NCBI): domain Eukaryota; kingdom Metazoa; phylum Chordata; class Mammalia; order Chiroptera; family Vespertilionidae; genus Myotis; species Myotis daubentonii. The sequence goes on from NC_081846.1 coordinate 84,862,985, forward strand.
ATATAATAGCACAACATGTTGGAGAGAAGTAAATGGGGATAACAAATATTTTATTTTGAATAATACCTTTAACATACTTCACCTTTTTAAAATATATACATGACATTATACCCCAAATCTATAGAATACTTTTTTTTTCAAGGATAAGATAAGCATTTATCAAATTGACCTCATTATCACAATGGAGATAATCTCAAAAATTTCAAATGATTAAAATAATATAGTGCCTTATCTGACCTCATGGATTTAAGCTAGAAATCCATTTTCAAAAAACACCAGAAAATAGATGTCTTGAAATTAATAATGTACTTCTGAATAATCCCTGGATCAAAGATATACCTATAATGAAAAAGAGAATTTTTTGAATGATTATAAAAATATAAATAAATTTTGGGGTGCAGCTAAAGCTATTCCTAAATTGAATTTTTTATTCATAAATGCATCTATTAAAAAAAGGAGGACAAAATTGTTGATTGAAGTATTCATCTCAAGAAATCAGAAAAAATATAAAATTAAACCCAAAGAAAATGGAAGAAAAACTAATAAAGAAAAGAGACTAATGAAACAGAAAATGAATATATAGTAGAAAAAATTATTAAACAAAATTCTTTATAAAGATTAATAAAATTGAAAATTCCTAATAATACTGAACAAGATAAGGAGAGAAGCACACATTATCAATATAAAGAATTCAAAAGAGGACATCACTACAGATCCTACAGGTAATTAAAAGAAAAAGCTATCAACCACTGTATACTAGTACATTTGACAAGAAAGATAAAATAGACACAGTTCTTAAAAGATACAGCTCATGAAAACTGACTAGAAAAAAATGAATCTAAATAATTTTATTTTGTCAACTAAATTTAATCTATTATTAAAAACCTATTTAATGAAACTCCATGCCACCATAAATTCACATGAATTATTCTAAACATTGAAGGGAGAAATAAAACCAATCTCACAGAAAATAGAAGAAGACACTTTTCTCAACTAGCATGAAGTCAGGCTAACTTTGATTTTAGAAACTTATCAAGGGCATTATAGGAAAGGAAAATTACAGTCTAATTTTTTTATGAACATAGATACAAAAATTCTCAATAAATATTAGCAAATCAAATCCAGAGAAACATAGAAGGATAATTGTGTTTGTTCCTGGAATGCAATGCTTATTTAGCCCAAGTGCCCATCAATAGATGAGTGGATAAAAACAATTTGGTACATTTACACAATGGAATACTATCCTATATAATAAAGAGCTAATATGCTAATTAGACCAAACAGCAGAACGACTGTCCAGATGACTTTCCTGACTACTGTCCGGATGATCTCCTGGACAAAGCCAGGGCTGCGAGGGCCGAGGCAGCCAGGGCTGCAAAGGCCGAGCCCCTTGCATGAATTTCATGCTTCAGGCCTCTAGTGCAGCTATAAAAAAGACAGATCACTTACCCTTTGAGACAACATGGAGAGACCTGGAGAGTAATATGCTAAGTGAAATAAGCTAGTCAGAGAAAGACAAGTATCACATGATCTCACTCTGGAATCTAATGAACAAAATAAACTGAAACAAAACAGATCCAGAGACATAAAAGCATAGAACAGACTGACAGATCTCAGAGGGAAGGCGGGGGGAAGGGGGAGGGAGTGGGAAGAGATCAACCAAAGAACTTACATATGCATATATGCATAACCTATGGGCCCAGATAATAGTGAGTGAAGGTCTGGGGAGGGGAAGGTCTGAGGTAGAGGGGGTCAATGAGAAAAAAAAGGGACACCTGTAATAGTTTAAACAATAAATATAAATTAAAAAATAAAATGGTACCTATAAGATTATAAGCACTCCAAAAAAAAAAAAAAAAAGAATGAGTCAGCACTTGTCACATAATTGGAATGGTGGAAAAAAACTATGTCATCATCTCAATAACTGCAGAAAAATAATTTGATCAAATATAATATCAGTTTAACAAACCAGGAATAGATAAGAATTGCTCTAATCTAATTAATGGATTTCTTATAAAACCTTTCTGCTAACATAACTAATTCTAAAATATTTACAGTCTTACCACTGAATAGCAAGATGAAGATATTTGCTATGTACTTCAATTCACATTGTTCTGAAGTCATAGCCAAAGCAAGAAAGCAAGAAAAAGAAATAAAACCCATTAGGATGGTACATCAGTTTTCTCTGACTGCTGTAATAAATTTTTACAAATTTTATGGTTTAAACAACAAAAATGTCTTCTCTTTACAAGTTTGGAGACTAGAAGCCCAAAATTTGACAGGATCATGTTCCCTCTGGGGACTCTTGCAGAGAATTTATTGCTGTCTCTTCTAGCTTCTGGTGGTTGACTCAGCATTCCTAGGTATGTGGCTGCTTCATTCCAATCTCTGCCTCCATGTTCATACCAATTTCTCTTCTGTGAGTCTGTGTTATATACATTTTCCTCTCTCTTATAAGGACACTAGAGACCCAGTGCACAGATTCGTGCACATTGAAAGGAAATTAATTAGAAGGTGGCTGGTGGGGAGGGACTGGGAAAGATGAGCTGGACATGCCTTGGAGCCAACCTCCCGCAGTTCCTCCCCGGCCGCACCTGAGGTGGTGCTGGGGCTTGAAGGGCTTCTGTGGAGTGAGCAGAGTCCCTCTGGCAGGTGGGGTCCCTCGGCCTGGCCTGCGGGGATTGGGCCGAAACTGGCAGTCCGACATCCCCTGAGGGGTCCCAGAGTGCGAGAGGGCACTCTACAAAGTTGCTGTCGCTCAGCAGCTCCTGTGTTGAGCATTTTCCTCCTGGTGGTCAGTGCACATCATACCTACCAGCCGGTTGGCCAGTCAGCCAATTGCTTAGCCTTTTATATATATAGATTCCTGATGTCATTTAGGGACCATATAGATAATACAGGGTAATTTCCTTGGCTCAAGATTCCTTATTTAATTGTATCTCCAAAGGGTCTTTCTCTAAATAAAATAATGTTTACAAGCTTCAATGATTAAAGTTAGACATCTTTGGGTAGCCATCTATTACAGATGGAAAATGAATACATAAAATTATAATTATTTACAGGCAACATGATTTTATAAATCATAGTATAAAAGATTATGTAAACTTTAAGATAAATAAATTTACTAAGATTGCTAGATACAAAGCACTATTTTCAAACTTATTGTATTTTATATACAATCAACAAACAATAATAGAATAAAGTTTTAAAAAGGTACCTTAAGCAATAGTATAGAAACCTATCAAAAACCTAGAAATAAATCAAACAAATGATGTACAACACTTGTACAGTAGAAACTACAATAATTTGAGAAGAATTGGAGGAAACCTAAGTAAATAGAGGGATAGTTCATGTTATAGAATCAAAGATTCACTATTGTAAAGAAGTCCTATCTCTCTAAATTGATCAGCAGTTTCAAGTAATTTAAGTAAAAAACTTTCATTGCTTTTTAAAATGGAAATTGATGAGTTGATATGAAAATGTGTAGAGGAATAGAATAATAATCAAGACAAGCTTGAAGAAGAGCAACAAAGATGTAGTTCTTATACTAACAGATATCAAGACAACATAAAACTATAGTAACTAAGAAAATGGCATAAGTAATTAAGACATATTGGCATACTCAGGAAAAAAAATAGCCCCAGAAAAGACCAATACTAACATTACTCTTCCTTTAAGTACTTTCTTCTCCCAGAATCCACTTCTATTGCCCCAGATTCCCACACTCTCCTCCTCTCTCCACTCTCCTCCTCTTTCCTGGCTCATTTTCCCTTAGCATAGACTTTTTTTTTTTAAGTTTCCTGTACATTGACTGGAACTATCTACTACTATAATCTTCTGAAGAGAAAGAAGCAAATCTGTTTATATATAATAAATGCTGGTTGTCTTTATAATTTCACTCATACAAAAGAGGCCCTGCAGAGAACTTTCTAGATGATTTGATTTAATTTCTGAGAGGTGAAGAGACTTACTAGAGTAATGTATGAAGTTGGTGGAGGAACCAAACCTACAGTCTAAGTAAGAAAAATTCTAAATTACAGTCAGGACATTTTAATGTCTTAGATTCTCCGTGAAAAATACAAAGAATACACTCTAATCCCCTTTTTAAAAAGACCCTTGCTCTCTGTGTATTTGTCACATTGTGATGTTAAAACCCGGCCAGCCTCCTCTGAATAGATCTTCATTTATAGTCCGTCTTCCAGGGAAGAAGTGGAATGGAGAGGGAGGCAGAGAGGGCAATGGCAGCATCTCTGAGCCCTCAGCCTCTATTGGGTCTAAACCTTAGCAGGGCAGACATCTTGACAAGTGCTGCTGGGAGGGCTGTTGGGATGGGAGGATGAAGAATAATGAGGCAGCATCACTATAGGAGACAGGCTAGAGGAGCAGCAGGAGACACTGGCGGTTGGCTGTAAGCTGAAGGAAGATGAAGAAGTTCCACCTTGTGAGCCAGGATCTGAGGTCTGAATTGATTGTCCCTTTGAGATCCTACCACTTATAAAGTTTATTTTAGTTCTGCACAGGGTGTCATGGGAAGGGTCATAATCCTGCCGAGGAGGAGGGCATTTGCAGACAATGGTCCGATCTCTTCCCTGAGGTCAGTGCTGTGTGGACGGGGTAATTTGAGAGGGCTCCAAGAGCAACGAGGATCGTGGGAAACCAAAGCAGCCACCTTGATGGCCTGCTGACCCACCCTAGCAGAAGTGCTCTCTTTATTGCACACTTGGGTGAATGAAGATTTATTTTATGAATAAAGTTTCTTGTATTTTTACATCTTCAGAACTCTGTTCCATCTGGCATATCAACCATTGCATTCTGGGGTCTCTGACCTCACTTCTGCATATCTCTTGTCATATATTTCCCTCATCAGAACGTTGGTTTCATTAATAACATGAAATTTAGTTCACAAGTAGGCAATCCACCTTCTCACAAGGTGATTTCAAAATTAAGTCAAGAATTCTATCTCTATCTCTATCTCTATCTCTATCTCTATCTCTATCTCTAACTCTATCTCTATCATCTCTATCTCCATTTCTCCTTTTGCTTCTGTTATAACTTGGAGCTCTCTGGCAAATAAATAAATAAATAAATAAATTTATATCCGGTGGCTCTAAAATGAATTGCCAACAATCAGGAGCAAGGGAGAAGAGCTGGAGCAGGTATCTCAGCACCAAGAGGTCCAGTCTTGACAGATACTGGGAACATTTCAATAGGAACAGATAGAATTCCAGAAGTGGGAAGCAAGACTCCTCTAGCTAGAGAAGGTTAGCTTAATCTTAAACTCCAAATCAACACAGGTTGCTGCCTCAGAGAGCCCGGCAGGCTCCATTCACAGGAAATCTCTAATGGGATAAGAGTTAACATCTGTTCCCTAAAAATCTCTTTTGGTATCTGCTGTAATGGACAGACTCATGTCAAAACAAGGTAGCTATGCAAAAGAGAAGCTTATTTCTCTCTCTCACCATTTCATAATTCCCTGTTGAGTCTGGGAAGAAAAAGTGGGGGTAGAAACTATGGTGAGAAAATTTAATCATGTCAAACTTTCTCAATTCCCTCCTCCTCCTTTTTTTTTTTTTTTAAAGGCTGTTATGGAAAATAGAAGAAGTGTTTAAGCCCTTGGCCCATGTGTTTTAAAAAATAATTATAAAATAAGAGAAATATGCACTTCATGCATGAAGCATTTTAAGACAGTGGCGTATGAATTTCACAAAAGCTATGTTTAGGTCAGAACACTGGCTGGCATTCATCCCTCACTGTAAACCTTGACTTTAGTGCCTGGATTCCTGGGGAGCCTGTGTCTGCTTTGGCAGCCCTACCAGCTTTCACAGTTCAGAGCCTTCTAGGATCACAATTTCACATTCTGGGAGAATGTGTCCTTCAGGGCATAGTCCCATAGTCCAAAGCACAACCATAGTGAAAGTGGCCAAGGACTATGTTGAAGCTGAACCAGTTTCCTCTGTGGGTTCCTTTCTTTTTCCTTTTAAAAGAATTTCATTTCCTGAAATTTGGAAGATTTTTTTAGGAATCGCAAGCTTTGAGGGAAAAAAGTGATCAGAAGCACACAGTAGAACAGAATGACCCAGGGGACAAGTTCTAGGGCAGCCTACTTGGCTTTACCTCTCATCTCATTGCTTATCAATAGTGTGGACTTGGGCAAAATGTAACCTATCTATGCCTCAAAACCTTCATGTATGATAAAATGGAGGTTATAACAGAACTTAGCCTCATTACAACTATTGTATGTAAAGAAACACATTGCTATCGAGTATATACTGGCTTGCTACATTAAAATCTTATGTGGGCAACTGCATTTTGTTTGTACTTTTAAAAATAAAATTGACCATATCTTTTCTGTTATGTGTTAAAACAATTTGAAAAGTAGAAAAAAGTAGAAAAGAGAAGAAAAAGCATTCTTGTTGAAACAGTAATGGAAGCAGTAGTTAAAGTTGGTATGTTTCCTTTTAGTCTTTTTCTGACACAGGTAAAAAAGAAAAATCACGCACATAGTTGTGAATTTGCTACTAATACCAACCCAGAGGAAGGTACCTGTAAATACAAGTATACTGAGTGGCTCAAAAATGGACCCGATCTCTTGTTGTCTAGAGTGGTCTCTGGTTATACTGTGGAGCAGTATCTTCATAATAACTAATGCAGTTGGATGGGAAGAGACTAACATTATGTCCATTTCACAGATGAAGGTATAAAGAAGGACTGGCAAAGGAAAGGCACATAGGGTTTAGTAGCAGAGCCAGCAATAGAATCCTGGTGCCCTGACTTGGGCCCAGAACACTTTCCTCACCAGAACATCCTGTGGTGAGGTGGTGTCTGAAGTCAGGACTGGTAACCCTTTCTTAGGGTTCTGTCTCCCTTGCTGTTTATTCAAGTAAGGACAAGGTTTAGGTGGAAGAGGTATCCCAAGTCTTCTGCCCATAGGAGGCGTTGTGTCAGCCAGGTAGCCAAGACTAATTGCACCTGGCCTCTGTCATCACCAGCGTCTGAAGCAGTCTAAGATTTCTTTCTAGTGCTGTTGGATATATTTCCCCAGTACTTCAGAGAAATAAGACTTTGCATGTGTAATATAACTCTCTCCTTATTAATTCCAAGTCAAAATTGACATTGCTATAGTATATATGTATTTTTTGTTTACTTTTTATCGTCTGTGGTCTCCAGGGCATCAGTGCTACTAATACTTGCTGAGAGTGAGGGGCTGTGGAGAGAGTCTGTAAGGTGGCCTATGTTGATATGGGGCAGCTCTTAGGCATCCTAATTTGTCAACTCCAATACTGATGGGGTAACAAGAGCCACTGCACTTGGTCTTCACTCAAAATTACAGAGTCTGACTTTCATCACCTTTTGTCATTCAATCAACATCAAAATTACCCTAAAATATCTGAAATATGTATTCAGTGAAACCCACGGTGGTTTCTCATGAGGAGGCTGGTCACATGAAAGTTATCCCATTCAATAAAAATAATTGGTACAGATAAGGTTTATTGGGTGTTTAACTATGTGCTTCAGTAATTTACATGTATGTATTAGTCAACATAGGCAGGGATATGCTACTGTGAGAAAATTACCCTGTATATCAGTTATTTATTCTGTCATAATAAATTACTACAAATTGAATGGCTTAAAACAGCACAAATTTATTATCTGTCAGTTTTGTAGTTCAGAAGGGTGCTATGGTTCTCTAAAATTGAGGTGTCAGCAGAGCTGCGGCCATTTGGGGAGGCTTGAAGGCAGAATTTCCTTACCCTTTCATATTGCTGGTAAAATTGAGTTCCTTATGGTTGTAGGTCCCAGGTTCCATTTTTGCAGCTGACTGCATTCCTTGGTTCATGGCCTCTTGTCTTCATCTTTAAACTGCCAATGGTTTGTTGAGTCCTCACATTGCATCTCCCTGACCTACCTGGGAAAAGTTCTCTGGTTTTAATGTGATTAGGCTGGACTCTATCAGATAACCCAGAATAGTCTCCCCATCTCAAAGTTCATATCCTTAATCACATCTGTAATATTCCTTTTGTGGTGTCAGGAAATATATTCACAGGGTTCAGGGAATTAGGGTGTGGTCATTTTTGTCCTGCCTACCCTAACCTGAAATCTCAGTGATGTAACACAATAGAAGTTTGTTTCTTGTTCATGCAAAGCCCAGTGAGTATACTGAAGCTTCCCTCTATCTTATATTGCTACCACTTAGGGCATGTAACATTTAAATCAAATGCTGCTGCTAAATCAAGTAAAATGCAGACTATTGGATTAATAAAATGGCCTTATTGTTAGTAACATGGTCTTGTTGGTGTAGAGAGAGGATGAAAGCCTGGTTGGGATAGAATCAAGAGACAAAACGAGGAGAATAATTAAAGATAAAGTATAGACAACTAATATTTTCATTTTACAAATAAAAAAATTTAGGTTCGGACTGTTTGTGTAGAGCCGGAAGTGGTCCTCAGAAACACCAAAACGTTGATGAAGTTTGTCTGGGGACTGACCACTCCACCAGGGTAAGGAGTTTAGCTGTCACTCAAAATCCCTGGGTCTACTCAGGCCAGTCATCTACTTCTGTGAATATTTACTTTGCTACATGCCCTTGGCATCAACCACAGATAATATATTTAAAGTGAAATATTACATATATACATACATTTATATGTACATGTTTATTATGTATCACATATTTGTGAAATTGACTTAAGGTAATCAAACAAAAATGCAGTATTGTAAGGGCTTTAACAGGGGTTTAAACAAGGACTACTTATACCAGAGAATAAAATAGTCTATGTTAAAGTAGTCATCCATTATATGCTATATGTTCAATTAATTTTCCATTATAGGAAGATTTGTCCTTCTGTAAATGTGAGGACAATGTATATAGCAGCACATGAGTATCAGGTTTAGAATCCACTACTCTTACGCTTCAAACTCTATTTTACCACTTATAGTTCTGTGACCATGGTAAGCTTAATTAACTTACTGCAGTTTCAAATTTGCCATATGTAAAATGAATATGATAAGATCCCCATCTGTAAGAGAGATAAAATCAGATTTTATGTAAAAGCACCTGGAATAATGCTAAATGAATATTAGTCATTGTTATTATTGTATTTAACTGGATGTGAAGACAATGTGGGGTAGTTATCAAAGGGTGGAAGACTCAGAGAAGACGATATAGGAAAGCCTTTCAGTCAGGTGTTTAAAGGGTGGTCTGCAGGGCTTCCAGTCAAGATGACAGTGTAGATATATGTGGTACTGGCATTGTCCCATGCCACATTAAAATTATAAATAATTCAGAACTGCCTGATCTAGCTGAACAGAAATATACTGGGGCAGCAGCTTAAAAGACACCATGGCATCAATGTGAGGGCTGGATGGGCAGTTTTCTCCCACAAAGAAGTGCTGGCAGGGGCCATTGTTCCTTTTCTGAACCCTTTCCCCATAGAACTGGCAGGCAGGAGCCGTATCTGTGTTTCCATCAACCTGGCTAACACTGTTGGCCCACCCTGGTGATTCCCTGAGACCCCACCCACCTTATTTTTGGGCCCACCCAAGCTGATTCCAGTGGCTTTTCTATACCAAGGGCCTGTATTAGCTCCTGCTTCACATTTTTCTAAAATCTCTCAACCGGACAGCATCTGGTGTCGGCAAGCCCCATACCTCTCGCTGAGTCCATGCACTAGTGGCAGCTGGCCTTGGTTCACAGATGGCATCTCCTGGGCACCTCCAACCCCAGCACAAGTAGCAGCTATCTACAGATCACTTTGTAGCTCATCCTGGGTGGCCCCAGGTTGAACACAGGCAGCAGCTGACGTTGGCCTGCACCTCCCAGGAGGCCCCAGAGCCAGCACATCCAATGGACAGATTCAGATCACATCAAAGCATAATCCAACCACCTCCACCAGAGACACACTCGAGGGGAAGATTCAATGGGCACCAGAGCCCTGCTCCATGTGATGGGCTCCTGTACAGCTGATCCTCCACAGTGATCATAACCAGTCCTTACAGCCGATCAGCCTGAGGGTAAATCCCTCTCACTGATGTGCCAACAGCAATCAAAGCTCAACTATAAAAGGAGGGTGTACATAGACCACACAGAGGGTGGGTGCAGCTCGGGTGAGTAGGGATGCTGTGCCACTGGACCCTACAGACCACCAACTACATCAGACCATTCTACTAAGCCTGGAAGATGCAGGACTTCTCCCTAATACATAGAAACAGACACAGGGAGGCTGCAGAATTAAGGAGACAAAGAAACATGTCCCAAATGAAAGAACAGAACTAAACTCAAAAAAAAAAAAAAAAAAAAGAAGAAGAAGACAAGCAATTCACTAGATCAGCGGTTCTCAACCTGTGGGTCGTAACCCCTTTGGCGGTCGAACAACCCTTTCACAGGGGTCGTCTAAGACCATCCTGCATATCAGATATTTACATTACGATTCATAACAGTAGCAACATTACAGTTATGAAGTAGCAATGAAAATAATTTTTTTTATAATATATATTTTATTGATTTTTTACAGAGAGGAAGGGAGAGGGATAGAGAGTTAGAAACATTGATGAGAGAGAAACATCGATCAGCTGCCTCCTGCACACCTCCTACTGGGGATGTGCCTGCAACCAAGGTACATGCCCTTGACCGGAATCGAACCCGGGACCTTCTAGTTCGCAGGCCGACACTTTATCCACTGAGCCAAACCAGTCAGGACGCAACGAAAATAATTTTATGGTTGGGTCACAACATGAGGAACTGTATTTAAAGGGCCAGAAGGTTGAGAACCACTGCACTAGATGCAGAGTGCAAAACACTAGTTATAAGGATCCTCAATGAATTTGGAGGAATAATACATGAACTGGAGAGAACCTCAACAGCCTAAAAAAGGAAACCATAAAAAAAGAACTAGTCAGAAATGAAGGATACACTAACTGAAATAAAGTATACTTTATGGGAATCAGTAATAGAATAGATGAATTCAAGAATCAAAACAACAATTTGAAATATAAGGAAGAAAAAAACAGCCATTCAGAACAGTAAAAACAATCAAAAGAATCCAAAAGAAGAAGAAGAAGAAGAAGAAGAAGAAGAAGAAGAAGAAGAAGAAGAAGAAGAAGAAGAAGAAGAAGAGGCAGCTGCTTTGGGACAACTTCAAGTATTCCAACATTTGCATCATGAGGGTGCCAGAAAGAGTAGAGACAGAGAGTGTGCAAGAAATTGAAAACCTATTTGAAAAAATAATGACAAAAAATTTCCCTAACCTGGTGAAAAAAATCAACATACAAGTCCAGGAAAATCAGAGAATCCCAAACAAGATAAACTCAAAGAGTCCCACACCAAGACAAATCATAATTAAGATGCCAAAGGTTAAAGAGAGAGAATCTTAAAAGCAGCAAGAGAAAAGCAGTTCAGTGGAACCTCAATTCTCAAACTTAATTTGTTCCAAGTAGGCTGTTTAAAAATCAAATCATTTTTTCCCATTAGAAATAATGTAAATTGAATTAATCCATTCCGGACCCCCAAAGAATTCCCTGTTTTAACCTTTTTAATATACAGTACATGTATAATGTTCTGTTTAATCTATAAATAAACACTTTTTAAAAAGGACATGAAATATAAATGAAAAATTTTAAAAAGGAAATAAATGAACAGTAAAATAATGAAAATTTAATAATAATAGGCAGCACCAAAAGCAAAAATTCAAGAAAATATTCGTAGCACATTTTCCTGAGATGTTAACATGAGGTTTGGCAGTAAACTGATTCATACTAGTAAATTCTCTCCTTTGTTTATTGCATGAGAGATGCAAGACTGGTCATACAGGTATCAGCATGAAAGAGTTGTTAGGTTGAGAAGTGAATTGTTCAAGATGGGAAATGTTCAAGAACTGAGGTTTGACTGTAGTTACCTATAAGGGGGCTCCCTTAGGACTGTCAGCTGATTTCTCAACAGAAACTTTGCAGGACAGAAGGGAGTGGCAAGAGATATTTGAAACAATGAAAAGCAGGAATCTACAACCAAGACACTTTACCCAGAAAAGCTGTCATTTAGAACAGAAGGACATATAAAGAGCTCCCAAGATAAAGCTAAAGGAGTTCACCAACACCAAACCAGTATTAAAGAAAAAAATATAAAAAAATATGAACAACCAAATTGATATATATATATTCATGCATCGGGGGGGGGGGGCAGGGTTGTATGTCCCTCAGCCCAGGCTGCACCCTCCCAAATCTGGGACTCCTCTCACAATCCAGGTCTGCTGGCTCCCAACCACTCGCCTGCCTGACTGACTGATTGCCCCTAACCGCTTCTGCCTGCCAGCCTGATCACCCCCTAACCACTCCTCTGCCAACCTGATCAATGCCTAACTACTCCCCTGCCAACCTGATTGCCCCTGACTGCCCTCTCCTGCTGGCCTGGTCACCCCTAACTGCCTTCCCTTGCCAGCCTGGTTGCTCTTAACTGCCATCCCCTGTTGGCCTGGTCGCTCCCAACTGCCCTCCCCTGCAGGTCTGTTCCACCCTAACTGCCCTCCTCTGCAGGCCTGGTCCCCCACAACTGCCCTCCCCTGCAGGCCTGTTCCGCCCTAACTGCCCTCCTCTTCAGGCCTGGTCCCCCACAACTCCCCTCCCCTGCAGGCCTGGTCCACTGCAACTGCCCTCCCCTGCAGGCCTTGTCCCTCCCAACTGCCTTCCCCTGCAGGCCTGGTCACTCCCAACTGCCCTCCCCTGCCAGCCCAGTCACCCCTAACTGCTCTCCCCTGCAGGCCTTGTTCCTCCCAACTGCCCTCCCCTGCAGGCCTGGTCCCCCCCAACTGCCCTCCCCTGCTTGCCTGATTGCTCACAACTTCCCTCCTTTGCCAACCATCTTGTGTCCTAATGGGGGCAGCCATCTTGTGTGTTGGAGTGATGGTCAATTTGCATATTACATCTTTATTAGATAGGATATATATATATATATATATATATATATATATATATATATATATCTCAACAATTGAATCTAAAAAACAAAATAAATGAACAAGCAGAACAGAAACAGACTCATAGATACATAGAACATTTTGACAGTTGCCAGGTTGGGGAGATGGGTGAAAAAGGTGGAGGAGTTAAGAAGCACAAATTGATAGTTACAAAATAATCATGTGGATGTAAAGTACAGCATGGGGAATATAGTCAATACTATTTTAGTAAGTATCATGTCAGATGAGTACTAGATCTATTGGGATGATCACTTAGTAAGCTATATAATATCTAATCACCAGGGTTATATAACTTCTAATCACCTGAAACAAATATAATAATGCATATCAACTATAATTATATAATAAAATTTTTTAAAAAAGGATGGTCTGCAGGAATGTGGGTTTGCAGATAGAAGGTCTATTTTAAGTATATTTTGGGTGTAAATGATAAAGAGGAGGGTCTGAATTAAGGCAGCGGTCATGGAAGTGGTTAGGATAGGATAGTTTTGAGATTTCTTTAGGAGGTAGAATCAGAAGGACTGGGTTGTGGGGAAGGGAAAAATTAAGGCTAACTTCCAGGACTCAAGTCTGGGAGACTGGGTAGTGTCATCAGCTAAGAGGTGTTTTGTGAGAGAAAAAGCTGAGCTCAGTATGGCCCTATTTCCCTCCAGGTGCTGTGGAACCCACGGGTATAGATGACACTGGTCCATTGGGTGTGTGACTCTGGGCTTCTGTTCTGTCCTTCCTTTTTTTTTAAAAAAAGATTTTGGTAATTTCTACAAAGAAGTTAGTAGTGGATGCCATGTGTGTAAGTGATATTACCCAGCGATAATACAGAACAGGGGTTCTTGGTTTTCATATTACTGGCATTTTGGGTGGAACATGTTTTTTGTTTGTTTGCTTCAGGGGACTTTCCTATGCATTTTAGGATGGTTGGCAGTATCCCTGGCCTCTATCCAGTGCCAGTAGCAACCCCCCTATCCAGCTGTGACTATCAAAAATGTTTCCAGAGATTGCAGAATGTCCCCCGAGGGACACAATTGGCCCTGGTTGAGAAGCGCTGGTTAGAGTAAAAGCCAAAGGACTGAACCCTAAAGTCCACCAAGATTTGAAAGAAAGCCAGAGGAAGAGGGGTTGGTATAAATAAGTAAGAGAATAGAGTTCCAAGAAAGATGTGTTTGGAAAAGTCAACCTTTCTAGAAAAGTTACATAAAATATGAACAGCAAAAAAGAAGATTTTTGAATTTGGTTAAAAGGAGGTCCTGGGTGACCTTATTGCCAGGACTGGTGGGGGCAGGAGCCTGGAGGCGGGGGATACATGTATGCATAGGAGTAGAGTTAGTGAAAGTAAACTCAACTTTTAATAAACTTGAGTAAGAAATAGGAGTGAGGAGAGCAGTAATTAAAGGGGGGGGGTATCAAGGGAGTGTCTTCTGAAGTATGAAACTTCTTGTGTAGAGATGGTAAGCTCCTTGCAGGCAATGACGACCTCTTATTTCTTTGAAATATCAAGTTTGGTTTATAGAAAGGGCTCAATAAACATACGTTGTTGGTTGAATCAGGAACTTATTTTGTTACCCTTTCTTGAACTGTGGATATTTTAAAAACAACTTCAGGAAGAAAGTGATGTTTAACACAAAGGGATGAATCACAATGGCAGAATTTCAGACATGAGTCAGAGATATTTTGGGTATAGACTTTCCCTGTGTCTTCTAACCATACCACCTAGTTACCTCACATTTCCCACATGAACCAACTGTTCCCTTTTTTGCTGCCATTTAGACTTTGTTCCCTAACTCAAGCCATGTGTAATTATTTCACACTTAATTGAAGGTGACAAATGGCTACTAAATTGGGTAGATAAGGAGAACAAATTTGGTGTCCTCATCTTTCCTGGACTCTTTAGACTGAGAGAGCTCGGCATGTTCCCCTGGATTGAATTGCACAAAATTGTACTGTCAATCTTAAGGATGTCTGCATAAGCTAATGAGATGCAAAGAGTGACACATTATAAAAAGAAAAGAAAAGAAAAAGAGCCTAACTGAAAAACCTCATAATTTATAATGTTGTCCTAAGGGCGGCAGCAGAGTACACAAAAGGGGGGAGGGGGGGACTCAGAGCTAACAGTATGATATTTAAGTGATGAGTTGTTGATTTATCTATAGTTTATGAACATAATCTCAGCTTAAAAAGATAAATGACAAGAGGTTGTGAGAAAAAATATCTTTTATTTGAAGATGTAGAATTGTAGTTTTATAAAGCCACAAACAAAGGCAAATTTTATTTTCACTTGGTTTTAACCATAGCTCATTTCTTTTTCCCCCATAAGAACAGGTAACCAGAAATAGATTTTTTTTTTTTAAATTTGGTAAACAGTATCATTTACACCAAGAATCATCCCAGATCATAGCCTTTGAGAAGATAGGACTTACGATGGCCTTGCTCATGGCACTTCTTTATGTCACTTAGCCCGAGGCCTGCTACCTAGCAGTTGCTTAGTTAATTCCTATTAGGCGAAAACAAAGTGGTTTCTTTAATTGAGGTGATGTAAAGTAGGATCTTGAATGTCTAATTTGATTTTAAATAAAAACTCAGAAAATTCAAGCTAGCATCAGGTGACACCATTGGCCTGGAAGAAAACAGCTCGAAGGTAAGCCCCAACCTTCGATGTACTGCTAAACAGCAGCTCAATCAGAATGCCTTTCTCGAGGCCCACATGATGAGCAGTGACATGCTAATTGAAATGTACTTTCCCCAGTGAACCACTTAACAATTTATATAAATATCAAAGCCCGGGGCTTTACTGTCAGTCTTTGTTTTGGAATGAGAAATTTATAAAAAGCATATGTTTCCAACTGTCATTGACAGAGTGTTCTGAAAATATGGCCACTGAATCACATCCAACTTCTCTTTCTGCAGACACCGAACTAGTCAGGGTCCATTTCTCTGTTAATAACATCTCCTTTCAGAAGGATCTACTCCACACCGGGGTTTCATTACTAAATTCTGGGGAGCTGTTGATCATGGAGGCAGTGTCGAGGGAAAAAACAGCCAGAGAGAGAGAGCCAACATATTTAAAATTCTAATTCTCACAGATGAGAAAAGGGAAGTAATTATGAGAGAAACTACTGCTCTTGTTGATCCTAATGAATGATAGCGTCTTCCCTGGTAGCCCATAGTCACTTTCACAGGCCAAGTTCTGGGACTGTAAGTGAAATCCTTCCTGAATCTGGAGACCTTCCTGTTTGCGTTGGAAGAGGGACAGGCAGACTGCCATCATGTCTGGCTTGCAGAAGGACTTGGGAGTGGGCTGAAAGTGTGAAATCCTACAATAACTGGATCATTGTGCCAGACAGAGCCTCTTTTGTCTTCTTAAGCTATCTGACTTTCCCATAGGGTTTCTTTCCCCAAACATGACTCAAATGGTGTTACTTAATGAAAAATGTCACTCAGGACGAGGTAGCTTTCACCAGCCACCGTCCATGGTGGACATTCTAGTAATTCTAGTCATATGGGAGAGCAGGACGGGCTTAGATGGCTTGGGAAAATGAATCCTGAGAGTGGCACCCAGAGAACGGCTGGCTGGTGGGGCAGAGGGAATGGGTCATATGTCAGTGTGTGTCCTCCACAAGCCTCTCCAATCCATCTCAGAAATGCCACAGACCCTGAAACCCATGCAATTGTTTTGCTTCTAGTCCACATATAAATCTTTTAATTGCATGTCCTAAGCCTGAAGACATTTATGTGGAATTGTTTTGGTGGGGAAAAAGGAAGGGAGGAAGGAAGAAAAACTTCTGATGGCAGCCAAGCGATCTGCATTTCATTTCGATTTAGATAGTTTTGCTCTACATTTTTTCCCAAGGTTTCCTGGATTTCAATAATATATCTTTCATCACCAGATCACCAAAAACTGGTTGTGCTGAGCTGTCCCCGGGGCTTTGGAGTGGATATCAGGGATTACTTTATAACTGGGAACTTATGAATTGTATTGGGTTTACAAATGACTTGTTTTTCTCAGTTTAATGGCCAAACCATGAAACTGATAACTCATTCCTGGAAGGGTATGTGTATGATATGTTAATGGGTCCTTGAGAACAGGTTTAAAACACACACACACACACACACACACACTCACTCAAGTAGTTTTAAATAAGACATTAGCTGAGTAAATGAGCTCTGACTGCCACAAATTGCAGGCTTTAAAATGTCCATTTTAATGTGTTCTTACGTCTCTCTCCCCTTGACCCTCCTATCCCAACTCCTCTAAGAGCTTTGGGCCTGAACTTTTTTTTTCTTTTAACCTTTTGGCAGCTGTCATTTGACCCTGCAACCCAAGGTAGGCTTTGCGCAGCTAGTGGACTTCCAGCAGGACCCAGCGGTGGAGAGGACCCCAGCCCCGGCTTGCTTACCTGCATCCCGGAAGTTACTGAGCTGGTGTGGGTGCTGGGGTAGGGGGGCGGGTGGAAGGGGGGCTGGGCGGCAAAGGAGGAGCGAGCCCGGTGCCTTTCTGAGCACATCTGGTTTGTTTCATAGCAGTCTACTGGCTGTAGCAGGGCAGGGGTAGCAAGCAGGAGGGGTGGATAGGTGTGGGGTTTCTACAAAAGATATGTTTGGATTTCCATTTTATAGGGATGAAAGGACCTGTGTTTGCCAAATTGCAAACCCATTGAAATATCCTGGGCTGGGAGCGGAGTTCAGCTGCGGCCTTTGGGGGTGGAGGTGATTTATGGCCGAAGGAAAAGCCCAGGTCCGCACAGTGAGGGAGGTGGGAACTGAGGAGGCGGAACAAGAAAATGAAAGAAAGACAGGAATTTTCCTGACTCTTCGAAAACTTTCTCAGTATAGCATTGTGACGAGTTAGGTGTAAAGGAATCAGAAACATATGGATTAAACTTCCCTTCAAGTGGGGAAAATAGTGGGAAACAATTGTTGAAAACTATCCCAGCTGACTGACAGGTGAAAGGTCTTCCCATGATGGGAAGTTACACTGAAAGCTGATCATGGAACTGCTTTTGTTATTCCCAAGGTGACGTGTTGGGGATTCACTTCCCATCTCTTCCTGCAACCTCCATCTCCACTGCCATGTCTTCACTGTGAGGTCTTTTTATGGTCCTTCTAGGACCATCCTTTGGCTGCCATTGCTGTAACCTTTTTAGTTTCAATGAATTTTCAACACACTGATTTTAATGGTAATTTTTTTCAAAGATATAGATGAAAACTATGTAATGTTCAAAGTCAAGCATTTTTTCTTTGGTTTACTGTTTCAGGCTCGGCCATAGGCATTACATGCATGGCGATTTTAGTTAATGCGAAACATTTAGAAATTTCATGTGGAGAGTTTTCAGTTCTGTGACATGTTGCTGGGTCACTGCAGTGGGATCTTGAGTGAGATGGCCTGAGGGAGGGTACAGGAGGGAAGGAGAGAAGCTTGCCAAGGGTTCTTCTGAGGATCATCTCAATGTGAGCAGAGCATGGCTGCTGGTTCCACTTCCACACGTGATAATAATCACATTTCTGGGGTGCTAACTGTGCTCTGGGCGCTGGGCTGTTTCCAGATGTGTCCCCTCATTTAGCCCCAAGAGTAACCTGTGGAGGGAGAGTGTATGATGCCCGTTTTGCAGATGGGAAACTGAAGCCCAGAGATTAATCACCTGGTATGTTTACAAGGGCAGCAGTACACAGGAGGACTAGGGTGAGGCAAATGAGATGCCCAGCTTCTCAAGTGCAAAATTTAAGAGGGCATCCTCAAATTATCCAGATAAGTTATATTGAAATATAAAATTTTAAAATATTAAAAGTAATGCAAAATAACTCATGGTGATCAAATTATCAAAATTGTACATAAAGATAGAACCTGCTCTGCATTTGCACAATCCTCCTCCCAACTCTCCCCAGGTGCTCACAGCTATGTAGATGTGAGAAATGTGACCCCAAATCCACTCCCACCAAGTGCCTCCACTGCCCACCAGCCCAGCATCCCTGGTGCACACCTTGGAGAGACAAAGTCAGAAGCCAGAGAGGGTTGAAGTAGACAAGAGGTGAAGTACAACCCATCCAGGAGGAGAAGAAAACCACTGTGGGGGTGAAGGGGTGGACAGGAAGGTAATGAGGTTCCGAGGGGCCAGGACAAGAGCCAGAAATAAAACATCTCCATGGTTTTGGAATAAACTAAAAAGGTAAGAAATGCAACTGGGAGGCTGCAGGAATTGGGTGATTGTTGTGGTGGTTGTTCCCAACTTTCCACCTCACTGGGAGGATAGGGAGACAGCCACGGTGAGATGGGGACAGGGCCACTTGTATATGGCCCGAAGGAGCTGTGGGTGGGAGCGATGTGGGGCTCCTGAGTCAGTGGGGGGTTAAAGTTGGAGTGATGCTGAAGCAATGAGTGGGGGTCAAGAAGGGAATAACAGGGGAAACTGTGTGGCTGGCACAGAGGAGCCCTCCACCCCCGCCTTGTAGAAAGTAGTCCCAGAGAGTGTCGCACCTGAACAACTCACCCTTCTCAACAAGCTGGTGCAGTGGCTTTTATTGTTACTGTTATTCTTCTCTCTAGAGATGAGGGAACCGAGGCAGTGAGAATCCAGTCATTTGCTCAAATTCACACAGTTACTAAAGGGCAGAAACAGGATTTGAGCTCCAGCAGTTCAATCCACTGCCCTGAGTGCCATGTGAGGTTGGAGATGTCAGGAAGAATCCAGAAGGCCAAGATGGGGGATTTAATATTCTAAATCCTGCTTGGGCTATCCCAGGAAATCTAAAGGCTGTGGGGAAATACCCTTACCCCGCCCCCCCCCCCACCCCCCAGGAGTTGGGGCTGGGGCTGTAGACTTTAGTGATACCCTGCTTTCCTGCCAAGTAGAAAAAGCTCGGGTGGCAGGGACATCCAGACTTGAGTCCATTTAGACTCTGTGAGTTTCACTTTTCTCATCTGTAGAATGGGGATAGCTCTCCGCCTAGAGCTGTTGTGAGGAAGAACCAAGAAAATGTGGTTGAAGGCAGGACATTTCATAATCTGAGTTGCTCCAGTATTTAATATCACTATGAGTTGACTAATCATCATTATGAATATCATCTACCCAGAAAGATTACACAAAAAAATAATCCTATATAATAAAGAGGTACTATGCAAATTGGCCATCACTCCAACACACAAGATGGCCACCCCCATGTGGTCAAAGATGGCCGGCCCCATGTGGACACAAGATGGCCAGTAGGGGAAGGCAGTTGTGGGCGATCAGACCAGCAGGGGAGGGCAGTTGGGAGAGACCAGCCAGGCCAGCAGGGGAGAGCAGTTAGGGATGACTGGGCCAGCAGGGGAGGGCAGTTGGGGGCAACCAGGCCTGCAGGGGAGGGCAGTTGGAGGCAACCAGGCAGGCCAGCAGGGGAGGACAGTTAGGGGTGACCAAGCCAGCAGCGGAAGGAAGTTGTGGGTGATCAGACCAGCGGGAGAGAGCAGTTAGTGTTGACCAGGCTGGCAGGGGAGGGCAGTTGGGGGTGACCAGATCAGCAGGGGAGGGCAGTTAGGGCCAATCAGGCTGGCAGGGGAGCAGTTAGGCATTGATCAGGCTGGCAGGGGAGTGGTTAGGGGGTGATCAGGCTGGCAGGCGGAAGAAGTTAGGGGCAATCAGGCAGGTAGGCAGGTGAGCGGTTGGGAGCCAGCAGTCCTGGATTGTGAGAGGGATGTCTGACTGCCCGTTTAGGCCCGATCCCACTGGGATCAGTCGAACATCCCTTGAGGGGTCCAAGATTGGAGAGGGTGCATGCTGGGCTGAGGTACACCACCGCCTCCCACCCCCGTGCATGAATTTCATGCATCAGGCCTCTAGTAATAGTAGTAATAGCTAATGTTTATTGAGTGTTTACCAGGTTGTAGTCAGTGTATCCACTCATTTTATTATTTACATCAGCCTCTGGGCTATACTCATTTTACTGACAAATTAGTCTGAGCCCTGGTGTTTTCAGAACTTTTCGGTCACTCTGGGTTTCGTGCACCCATGATACATTATGAGATTTAGGAGGCATTTAAAAATATATATATTTTTTTCTGGTTGATTTCAGAGAGGAAGGGAGAGGGAGAAAGAGATAGAAACATCAATGATGAGAGAGAATCACTGATTGGCTGCCTCCTGCACACCCCCTACTGGGGATAGAGCCTGTAACTGGGGCACGTGCCCCTGACTGGAATGGAACCTGGGACCTTTCAGTCCACAAACCGAAGCTCCATCCACTGAGCCAAACCAGCTGGTTTCTCCTCAGATCGCATAAATCTTTTGCCTTTCAGGAGGCATTTTGTAGTAGAATCAACTCAATATCTGCCCACCCTCAGAGGTCAGAGCAGCCCTTGTTCCCTCTGTGGAGCCCCTGTGACCAGCATCACCTGCCACAATCCCCACTTACCCCCACTTACTCTGATTGTTGTAACTCGGCTGGCCAGGGCCAGGCGTGGTCGTCATTGCTCTGTATTTTCTTCCTGCTTCTTTCCTGCTTGTGGATGACCTGTTGGCCCAATTGCAATCTGGAATGGACATTCTGTCTCATATTACTTTGTCTTCATCATGTGAGCCCTTGGTGGATAAATAAATGAATATATAGTATACCAGAGAACATTTCATTACTTACTAGATCTGTTCATAGATCACTTCATTTAGATGAAATGTTTGTGATTTCCAGTCTTAAGAGCAATCTCTGCCAGGGGAGCTAAAGGTTCTGTTCTATTTTATTCGTGGTTTCATGTCCCTCTGCCAGAAAAAATTATTACCGCCCTCTACGATCCTAGCAAGTTTGTCTGGGTAACAGTGCATTTGAGTGTTTGTCTTTCTAAACTTTATTCCATGGAGCTGGTGCCAGGGAGGACTTCAGGGAAGATGCCAGATAATTCAGTTCCCATCTCCTTGGCCCAGGGATAGGATATGAAAATAGATCCTCAAGTCTTGGTGATCTCAGCATGCTGAGTGCTTGACAGGTAACAAAAGAGGATTGTTCCCACACATTATTTTTGTGTGCTCACTGGCTCAAGTTGTGGATTAACAGAAATAAAAGTCCTGTTTGGAAATATAGCTTCACACTTCCTTGCACCCTGAGCATAGTCTGGGCAAGCTGTGCCTGCAGGGTAGGGGTGAGCATGAGGTGGGACCTATTGACTTTACTTTTTTTAATTTTATTTTTATTGTCTAAAGTTTTACATATGTCTCCTTTTTCCCCAATTGACCCCCAGTGTCTGTGTCTATTGGTTACGCTAATATGCATGCATACAAGTCCTTTAGTTGCTCTCTAACCCACCCCCCCCGCCATTTGTCTCTGAATATATATTTGTTCATCAGTTTATGTTGATCTTTATATCCCACATATGAGTGAGATCATGTGATATTTATCTTTCTCCGACTGCCTTACTTCACTTAGCATAATGTTCTCCAGTTCCACCCATGCTGTTGCAAATGGTAAAAGTTCTTTCTTTTTTATAGCAGCATAGTATTCCATTGTGCAAATGTACCACAGTTTTTTAATCCACTCATCTGCTGATGTGTACTTAGGTTGATTCCAAATCTTAGCTATTGTAAATTGTGCTACTATGAACATAGGGGTGCATATATCCTTTCTGATTGGTGTTTCTAGTCCTAGAAGTGGGATCACTGGGTCAAATGGGAGTTCATTTTTAACTTTTTGAGGAGACTCCATACTGTCTTCCACATTGGTTGCACCAGTCTGCTTCCCATCAGCAGTGCATGAGGGTTCCTTTTTCTCCACATCCTCGCCAGCACTTGTCATTTGTTGATCTGTTGATGATAGTCATTCTGACAGGTGTGAGATGATATCTCGTTGTTTTGATTTGCATCTCTCAGATGATTAGTGACTTTAAGCATGTTTTCATATATCTCATGGCCTTCTGTATGTCCTCTTTCGAAAAGTGTCTATTTAGGTCCTTTGCCCATTTTTTGATTGGATCATTTATCTTCCTTTTGTTAAGTTGTATGAGTTTCCTGCAAATGTTGGAGATTAAGCCCTTATTGGAGATAACATTGCCAAATATGTTCTCCTATGCAGTGGGCTTTCTTGTTGTTTTGTTGATCGTTTCTTTTGCTGTGCAGAAGCTTTTTATTTTGATTTAGTCCCATTTGTTGATTTTCTCCTTAGTCTCCATTGCCCTAGGAGCTGTGTCAGTAAAGATATTTCTACAACATACGTCTGATATTTTGCTGCCTATGGAGTCTTGTAGGATGTTTATGGTCTCCCATCTTACATTCAAGTCCTTTAGCCATTTTGATTTTGTTTTTGTGTATGGTATAAGTTGGCAATCTAGTTTCATTTTTTTGCATGTATCTGACCAAATATCCCAGCACCATTTATTGAAGAGACTGTCTTGACTCCATTGTATGCTCTTGCCTCCTTTGTCAAATATTAATTGAGCATAATGGCTTGAGTCAATTTCTGGGTTCTCTGTTTTGTTCCATTGGTCTATATGTCTGTTCTTGTGCCAGTACCAGGCAGTTTTGAGAACGGTAGCATGGTAATATAGCTTTATATCTGGTATTGTGATCCCTCCAACTTTGTTATTCTTCCTCAGGATTCCTGTGGCTATTCTGGGTCTTTTTTTATTCCAGATGAATTTTTGGAGAGTTTGTTCTAGATCTTTGAAATATGCTGTTGGTATTTTAATGTAGATTGCTTTGGGTAGTATGGACATTTTAATGATGTTTATTCTGTTAATACATTAACATGGTATGCTCTTCCATTTGTTTATGTCTTCCTCTCTCTTTTATCAATGTCCTGTGGTTTTCCGAGTACAGGTCTTTTACCTCCTTAGTTAAGTTTATTCCTAGGTATCTTAATTTTTTGCTGCAATGGTAAATGGAATTGGTTTTTTTTTTAAGTTTCTCTTTCTGTATGTTCATTGTCTATATATATAAAGAGCCAGGGTCATAACATCCAAAACGACCGAAGACTCAACTGAACACCAGTCTGCACATGTAGCAGGCGAGTGGGCTGAACTGCTGACCTCTCGGAGAGAGAGAGAAGCGGGGGATGATCATCATCAGCAGCCAAGCCTCTCTCTCTCTCTCTCCCAGAGGTCAGCCATTCAGCCTGCTCGCCAGCAGCTGGGGGTATCTGCTGATCAGCCCTGCCTCTATGATCAGGCCCGGAGATAGGCCCAGAGATGCTGACTGGCATAGAAACCTACCAATCAGAACCAAATCTGGGTGAATTGCAAAGAGCCAATGGCTGCCTAGGAAGTGGAGCTTTTGATGCTGACTGGCATAGAAACTGACGAATCACAACCTACTCTGGGTGAACTGCTAAGGCAGAACCTAAGGTGGGGGCTGAGGAGTGGTTTTTAGGGCAACAGTTGTTTGGTGTAAGGTGTAAGAAAGTGATTCAATTTTTTAATGACTGGTTTGGCTGTATAGTGCATATTGCTGGCTATCAGTCCAGATATAGGGATTATGTGTTTTTGTCTGCCAAGAGCATCTCCTCCTGCTGAAAAAGGCTTCCCTCCCCCCCGACCCCATTTAAGCAATCCTATCCTATATAATCTATCTATAATAATAAAAGGATAATATGCTAATTAGACCAGGTCGACTGGCCATCTTCCAGATGTCTGACTTCCTTCCAGACAAAGCCATGGTGGTGGGGCCCAAGCAGAGGCAGTTAGGGGCGATCAGGCTAGCAGGGAGGCAAGGTAGGGGTGATCAGGCTGGCAGTCAGAGGGGTCAGGGGCAATCAGGCAGGCAGGCAGAGGGGTTAGGGGTGATCAGGCAGGCAGGCAGATGAGTGGTTAGGAGCCAGTCATCCCAGATTGCAAGAGGCCATCCCCCAAGAGGTCCCAGATTGGAGAGGGTGCAGGCCGGACTGAGGAACCCTCCTCCGTGCACGAATTTCGTGCACCGGGCCTCTAGTTGGTGTATAAAAAACCATAGATTTCTGGGTGTTAATTTTCTATCCTGCTACATTGCCAAATTCATTTATTAGGCCTAGTAGTTTTTTGATGGAATCTTTAGGGTTTTCTATGTACAATATCATGTCATCTGTGAATGATGACAATTTTACTTCTTCTTTTCCAATTTGGCTGCCTTTTATTTCTTCTTCTTGTCTGATTGCTATGGCTAGCACTTCCAGTACTATATCAAATAGGAGTGGTGAAAGTGGGCATCCCAGTGATAGGATGTGAAAGTAGATCCTCATTCCTTATGGGAAATGAGTTTAGTTTTTTTTCCCATTGAGTATGATGTTGGCTGTAGGTTTGTCATATAAGGTTTTTATTATATTGAGGTCTGATCCCTCTATTCCCACTTTGCTGAGAGTTTTTTTTTTTTTATCAAGAAAGGGTGTTGGATTTTGTCAAATGCTTTTTCTGCATTGATTGATATGATTATGTAATTTTTGTGTATCAATTTGTTTATGTGATGTATCACATTTATTGATTTGTGGATATTGTATCATCCTTGTATCTCCAGAATAAATCCCACTTAGTCATGGTGTATGATCTTTCTAATGTAATGTTGGATCCTATTTGCTAGAATTTTGCTGAGGATTTTAGCATCTATGTTCATCAAGGATATTGGCCTGTAGTTCTCTTTTTTTGTGGTATATTTATCTGCTTTTGGAATTAGCGTAATGCTGGCTTCATAGAAAGAGCTTGGAAGTGTGCCTTCCTCTTGAATTTTTTTGAATAGTCTGAGGAGGATAGATTTTAGTTTTTCTTTGAATGCTTGGGAGAACTCCGCTGTAAAGCCATCTGGACCAGGGCTTTTGTTTGCTGGAATATATTTGATCACTGCATCAATTTCTTCATTAGTTATTGGGATATACAGGGTTTTTATTATTCCTGATTGAGTTTTGGGGAACTTGTATTTTTCTAAGAATATGTCCATTTTGTCCAGGTTGTCCATTTTGTTGGAATAGAGTTGTTCATAGCATTTTTTCATAATCCTTTGTGTTTCTGTGGCATCAGTTGTTATTTCATCTCTTTCATTTCTGATATTGTTTATTTGGGTCCTCTCTCTTTACTTCTTGGTGAGCCGGGAGCTATTGACTTTATATCTCCTTGGGTAGCAGAAGTCTGTGATGGATGGAAGGTAAGTGCCATATCTGCCCCCATTTCCTATTCTCTTATCTGTGACAGGCATCACCAGTCAATTATATTCATGTTTCCCACTTTGCCTGGCTCATCTAAGTATTCTCAATGCACTGCTCGAGGTAGTCACCTCCAATCTGATGGATTTGGAATGAAGGATGAAATTTATTTGCCAACTATGTTCTTGTCATAGACAAGATCATGTTGAGTTCAGTATTGTTTGACAGATAAAATGAGTCAACTTTTAAATGATGAAAAGAACTCTCTATACACTATATGATTGACTTTAGGAATGTTACCTAACTTTTTGAATTTTGGTTTACTAACCTCTGAAGTGGAGAAATGACAAATTTTGCAGGACTACTGGAGTGATTGATGAGATTATGTATTTAAAGTGCCTAGTGGAGTACAGGGGACATTCAGTAAATTGTGCCTCCTACTATGACTGACTATGAGCTCTAATGGGCTTGAAAACCCATTTGGTTATGGCTTTGCAGTGAGACAGAATCAAGCTTAGACCTGTCCCTCTCTTGGTCTGACTCTCAAATGGCGAGGAAACTTCATCTGCTTCCTTCCTCTGCCTCATAATTTTTGGAAACACATATAATAATATGACTTGGCAGATTCTCTCATCATGGCTTTTGTTCAAGTGGTCATTTGTGTTGGTACTAACACAGAGATTTGAGTTTACTGTAGTGACACCAATCATTTGGATAAAATTGAAATTCTCCAGAAAATAAAATGCTATTGCCTGCCATTAGTACCATGCTAATGGCCTTGGAATTGGTCACCCACTCCTACCACATTTCAGTGCATTCTTCACACAAGTCCCACGTTTTTTAACTTGCATATCTGAAAATGTCATTCTTCTCCTTAAAGATTTATAATGGCTGCTGTACCAGTCAGTGTCCCTGTAGGGAAAAGATGGCTTACAGAAATGGTAAATGGAGTTATATGGGGGTTATTTATAAAAATCAAGGTAGGGATAAGGAAAATCATCAAGGGATGTTGGTGCACCCCCAGGATAGCAACAGTGGAGCCATCACCACCTATAGGTTGAAGGGCCAATGCAAGGGAGTGGTTATAACTCAGGCATTGTCAATAGGGGTGCTATTGCTCCCAAGGGGGAGAAAATTGGTTCAAGATGGGACATGAAAAAAAAATTCTCTTTTTATATAGAGAGTACAGATCTACATGGAGTACATACACATACATGCAGAACATAAACATATTCACTAGTAAATGATTAGGAAAATAAAATGCTTTAAGATATTTCTTAGCAGGGGTGATGGTGAACAAAGTTTGAGAAACACTGCTGTGGTTGAAGGAGTGTGCCACCTAAAAAAATCTATGGCTGTATGTAGAAGAATATGGTGGCCACAACCTGCATGGTGGGAGCAAGGAGCCATACCCCAACCTCACTCCTCGCCAGTCCTTTGATCATCTACACCTGCTTTCCATGGGCTGAGCCTACCTGGAAGCCACAGCATAACGGAGCTTATTGACATAGACCATCCTGTTCAGCCACTGGGGCCTGGGGCAGGATGGGGAAGGTAGAGGGTGGGTTTGGAGGGGCAGATGGAGAATAACCAAGAGCACTACCTGGAGCTCTTAGGATAAAGGGCCAAAGATTGATTCTGACTCATGAAGGTCTACACAACTGGGCTCCTGCCATGCTCTCCTCTCATCCCCCTTTCACCTGACCCCACCGTCTCATCCTTTTGGTTTCCAAATGTTGAGTTAGTTTCTGACTCAGAGCCTTTGTCCTGAACATGCTGTTCCTTGTTTCTTTCCCTCCTTTTTGTCCTTCAACTCTCAGCATGTACACCTCTTTCTCGGGGAGCCTGCCCTGACCGTGTGGCAGAGATTCATTCTCTCCATTATAGTTTCTCTAAGAAGCACTCAGAACTTCTTCTTTATGGCACTAATTACCATTGTAATTCAAATACTTATTTGTGTAATCATTTGCTTAATTTGTATCTCTCCTGCCAGACAAAATATTTTATGAAGTAAGTGCCTTGTACATAGAAAGAGCTCAATAAATATTTGATAATTAGGTACATGCCAGAAAGAAATAAATACACCAAAGGCAAAGAAACTTTCTTGAGCTGTTAGAAACTTTCTTGAGCTTTCTGTGTTAGAAACAGCTTTACCATTTACTATCTGTGTTATCTTAAGCACGTTGCTTAACTTATCCGAGCCCCAAACATTACTCATTTATGAAATGAGGATAATAATAGTCGCTATTTCATAGGGCTGGGGAGAAGATGAATAAGTTAGTACATGTAAAGTGCTTAGAAGAGTACATGGTAATTACTCAGTAAATCGCATCATCATCATCATCATCATCATCATCATCACCATTGAATCTTGATTGTGTAATTCTTCTATTGTTGACTGGCTTTTGGGTCTCATTTGCACTAGTCAGAGAACAAAGGGGTTAAGTTAATATTAGCACGGATTCTAACCGCATCATTTTTAGAACTAAGAACCAAATTTTCTTGATAGAAAATCCTGAAAACAATTTTGTTTTTCTCTTGTCGTATAGTTAGATTAGTCTAGGGAAAGTTTTTAAAGAGCCAATTGAGTTTATCCTTTAAACTCTATGGCTGTGTGTAGAAGAATATGATGACCACAACCTGCACGGTGGGAGCTGGGAGCCATACCCTGACTTCACTCCTCGCCAGTCCTCTGACCATCTACACCTGCTTTCCATGGGCTGAGTCCATGGAATGTGAATTTTTTGCTGTTGAGATGGAATGTGAAGGCTTGGGTTGCTTGGCAAGTCCTTGCTTTGTTGGTTCTCTCCCAAGGTTTTGCTCTGAATTCAACACAGAGAATAGGGACATGACATCAAGTGGCATCAGGATCACTCTGTGCTCTAAGAAGTCGGGTCTTGGGACAGTCAGAGTTGCCTTCTGGGAGGTCACTGGGAGATGCAGAGAGACCAGTTGAGGAGCTGCCAATCACACTGGGAATTGGGACTGAGGAGGAAGGACCAGGAGAAGCAAACAAAGTAATAGGACTGATACCATGAGACAGGAGCACTGCACCGACAACGCCTGAGAAAAACAGACAATCATGTTTCTGGATGGTGCATCTCGATCCAGTAACAGTTTAACCAGATTGGGCATATACACACTGGCTTTTGCTGCAGCATTTCAAAGCATATTTGTCTGATGATAAGCATGGACTGAATCATGGAGTCTTATGGTAGTCAGAATCTTCCCACTCTGTCTTTTAACAGTGGAGAAAAGTGAGGTCTAAGAGGTTAAGTGTCTGACCTCAAGCCATTTAGTTATGATAGAATCAGTAGGTGATCTCGTGTCTCCCTCACTCAGTGTTACTACCTTCCCTGACTTTCCTTTATATCCTTATTGCCCTCTAGGCAATTTCAGATTCTGACTAGAAATTAAAATTAATTCTCATAAAGTCACACAAGCAAACAAACTCCATTCCTTGAGCCACACCACCTGAATGGGCATCCCAAATGTATTACCTGCGTCCTCAGCTCAATTTCTGGATCCTGAACAATGTCAGCACCATGTGCCCTTGATTTTTCTGACTGAACCGTGCATTAGACATGGGTGGGGGTGTGCATGGCCAAACAATCACTGTAACGGAGGGAAGAATTTATGCTCACATCTGTGTCTCACCTCTTTTCACATCTGGTCTTGGTAGGCCTTCAGGAATTTGTTGGGGGAAGGGAAAGGAGAGCAGTGAGAAGGGCCAGTACTGCTAGAGTCATGGGGAATAAGGATGAGATTGGCCCTTGTCCAGAACTTAGAGGAAAGTAGTGAGTATTGACTGTTTAGTGGCTTGATGTCCTTGGTCTGAATAATTTTCTTGTTAGATAAGAATCTTAGAAGCATCTTATAAGGCTAAACAACCATGTTTACTGGGCCAGGATGTTTTTCACCAAGGAGGGCCACCAAGGAAAAGAATGCATCTTTAGGGACGTGGCTCAAATAGCTCTATTTTCCCTTATAAACTAGAGGTGGATTTTTTGCTCATGCATTCTTCCAGATCCTTTTGAAGTATTGCATTTTTGTGTCATCTTTAGGTGAGGTTCTCTTTGTTTAGCCCATGTTGATAAAATAGGTCTTTATTTTCCCTGTGATGTTAGTGGAAAGAACTGTGACTCCAGAACCCAGGGAGTGAGTGGCTAAGCCCTTTGGATTTTATTAATACCAATTGAATCTCTTTCTCTTTGGCCTTTATTCTGAGAGTTAAACCCAAAATTTCACAAAATAATACTCTTTCTAAGTGTGATAAGAAGTAAAAATAAACAAAATATGAAAGAAAAACTATTCCCAAATAATATTTTTAAAAGCTGCTAATTGTATAATAATAAACTAATTTTGACATAACTGCTCAGACTAGAAGTTTGAAAAACAGTAATTTATAATGCTTTTAAGTGAAGGAACCAAACTTTCTTTTTCTTTCTTTAAATATTTTTTAAAAATTTATTGACTTTAAAGAAAGAGGAAGGGAGGGAGAGAAAGAGAGAGAAACATTGATTTGTTGTTCCACTTATTTATGCATTCATTGGTTGATTCTTATCTGTGCCCTGATGGGGGATTTAACCTGCAACCTTGGCACATCAGAATGATGCTCTCACCAACTGAGCTACCCAGATAGGGCTCTTTTCTCCTTCCTTTCCTTTTTAAAATTCCCTTCCTCCCTATATGTTTTTCTTTCTTCCTTCTCTTTGTATCCTTTTTTGAGAAATGCTTTTGGGAAGAGATTAAAGTATGAAGTTAGCAACATGTCAATCCACATGATTTCCTGGTCTGTGACTCATATCCTTGGTCATAGGGTGTGCGTGCCTTCAGCTTTACTTGATGTTGCCCAATTACTCCCAAAAAGCTTATGCTAGTTTACCTTCCCAGCAGCAGTGCAGGAGAGTCCCCAGTCCCCACGTGCTTGGTTGGTAACATTGGTATTAAGAAACTTACAATTTTTGCTAATCTGATGTGAAACTGTTCAAAGGATTATTTTCATAATTATTAATGAAATAGAACATTTATCTGACATATTAGTATATTGATCTATCAAACTTCTGTGTATATGAAATGACTTTTTATGTTTTTCTATCAAGTATTTTAGTATTAACTAGAGGCCCGGTGCACGAGATTCGTGCATTCAGGTCGGGGGTGTCCCTCAGCCCCACCTGCACCCTCTCACAGTCTGGGAGCCCTCGGGGGATGTCCGACTGCTAGCTTAGGCCCGCTCCCTCACCAGCCCTGAGCCCAGCTTCTGGGCTTCCGGCTGAGTGGTGTTCCCCCTGTGGAGCACACTGACCACCAGGGGGCAGCTCCTGCATTGAGCATCTGCCCCCTGGTGGTCAGTGTGCATCATAGTGACTGGCCATTCTGCCATTCGGTTTATTTGCATATTACCCTTTTATTATATAGGATTTGTATTATTTTTTGTATATTCTGTATACCAAACAATTGTATATTAAGCATTTATTAGTTATATAAATAGCAAATATTTTCTGCAATATGTGAAAAGGTAGGAATTGCAATATATTTCCCCCAATTGTTCCCAAATCATATATTAAATGATCCCTCTAGCTTACAGTATCATTTCTATCATTTTACAAAGTTTTTTTTTTTTAATCAATGCATAGGTCTCTTTCTAAGATTTCTCTCAACTATTGTCTTATTTATTTATCTTTGTAGCAATACCATACTGTTTTAATTATTATCATTTTATAATGGGTTTTATATATAGGAGCCAAACTTTCCCTCTTGTTTTTCAAATTTACTTGCCTACTCTTGGTCCGTAATTCCTCTCACTGGGTTTTAATATATTTTTTAAAACTATAAAATTTTGTTGATATTTGAATTGAATTATGTTGAATTTATAGGCTACATTGGTTATGACTATCACATTTTGGAATTTTTCAAATAGTTTATAATGAGGTCTCTATCTTTATTCAGACTTTATTAATTGCCTTAATAATGTTTTATGATTTTTCTTCACTAAGTGTTTTGAAAATATCTTGTTAGACTTATTCCTAAATAATTTATTGTTTTGTTAACAGAATATTATCTTTTTTCCATAACATTTTCTAGTTATTTTGGTGTAGAGGAATGCCCTTGATTTTTGTATGTAAATCTAGAAATCCTTATGAGTGCTCTTACTACTTCAAAACTTTGCTTTGATTTTTTAAACTAGATACATTATACATATAAAGACTACTTCATTACTATCAAATTCATACAGTGTTTCTCTATTGCAAACAAAACTTGTGATTATTTATGTACAAATATTTGCTTTGACAAACTGACAATGGCCAGATGGGAGGGGATGGGTGAAAAAGGTAAAGGGATTAAGAAGTACAAATTGGCAGTTACAAAATAGTGCATAGGATGTGCAGTACAGCTTAGGCAATATAGTCAATAATCTTCTCTCTATATAAAAGCCTAATGTGAAAATTGTCCCCATGGGAGTTCAACTAGGAGACCAATCGCTCACTATGACATGCGCTGACCACCAGGGGGTGGCATGGAATGAAGGAAGGCCCCAGCTGGCAGCTGACAGTCAGGAAAGGGAGGCCCCAGCCAGCAGCCGGAAGGCCGGGATTGGCCCTGATCACTGGCCAGGCCTAGGGACCCTACCTGTGCACAAATTTCTTGCACCAGGCCTCTAGTATTCTAATAACTATGTACAGTGCCAGGTGGTTACTTATCAGGGAAAATCACTTCATAAATTATCTAAATTTCTACCCACTATGCTGTACACCTGAAACTAATATAATATTGAATGTCAACTGTAATTTAAAAAAAAAAGTTTTTTTAACCCCAACATTTGGTTTGACAAAAGCTTCCATTTCTTTTCAGTAAAGAGTGGGATAACTGATTATATGGTAAGTATACATGTATGAAACTGCCAATCTGTTTTTAAAATGGTTGCATGATTTCCCACCTATTATTCCCTCTAGTAGTGTAGAAACCTTCCAGTTATTTGACATTCTTGCCAACACTTGATATGTTCAGCCTTTTAAAAATTTAGTCATTCTAGTGTATAGTATTTTACTTTACTTTAGCTTGCGTTTTTCTAAGGCCTTATGAGGTTGTGTATCTTAGTTGTCATCTGAATATATTATTTGGTAAAAATAAATGTTCACATTTTTTGCCCAGTTTTTAAAATTTGGTTGTCTGTCTTATAATTAACTTGTAAACGTTATATATATATATATATATATATATATATATATATATATATATATATATATATATATATATATATATATAAGATAAAAGTCTTTTGTGCCCTGGCCAGTGTGGTTGGGCGTTGTCCAGTGCACTGGAAGTGAAGGTTGCTGGTTTGATTCCTGGTCAGGACACATGCCCATGTTGTGGGCTCAATCCTCAGTGTGGGGTGTGCAGGAGACAGCTGATCCATGTGTTGCTCTCACATTGATGTTTCTTTTAATCTATCCCTCTTCTTTCCTCTCTCTCTAAAAATTAAAAAAACAATTTTTTTAAAAGGTCCTTTGTTAGATGGATGTTTAGCAACTGTTTTCTCCAACTCTGTGGCTTTCCCCCCCCCCATTTCTTAGTGTTTGTTTTCTGAAGAGAAGAAAAAATTTAATTTAATGAAGACTTGTGCATTGATATTTTCTTTTATAGTTCATACTTTATGTTCTACTTAAGAAATCTTTACAAACCTAAGGTTATCAGAGTTATTCTATTGTTTTCTTTTTGAAGCTTTATTTTATAACTAGGGGTCTTTAACAAAATGCTATTACTAGTTCATAAGGACATCCCTATTTTCTTTTTCTCCCTCCCCTATCCCTCCTTTCCCCTCTCCTCTTGCTCCCTCCTCTCTCCTTTTCTTTACCCCTATCCTCCTCCTTCACTCCCCTCCCTTCTCCTCTCACTCCTTTCCCTTCCCCTCTCTTCCACTCCCTAAATTTTGAAAATGAACCATGAAGAAAGCCAGTTGTGCTTCAATGGCTCCCGAGGTTTCCAAATTGTCATGCTAACCCTATGCAAACTCTAAAAGCCTTGCTCATTTCTCTTTCCTCTAACAAATCCCCTTGTGTTCACTAGGTGGAATTCTCAACCAAATCCCAAATTGGCAAATGCGCCCATAGGAAAAAGCCACCAATAACTGACTACTCACATCAGAAGACTCTCTCTTCTCAGAAATTATAGTTCATGTAATCCTTTGTTTGTACAACTCTCCAATCTTTTGCAATTTATCTGATTTTTTAAGTCAATGCAGTTAAATCAGTGGTCTGCCACCACGACATTTTCCCCAGAACCATAATTATATTTTAATGTCATTTTCAGATTTCTCTCTCATTTTCATTTCATTTTGGGTAAAAAAATCTAATTTGATTTATTTTACCTGCCATTTTTTCATTATTATTTTTCTCATGTCTGTTGGGATGTTGGTTTGCAAGTTCATCTTGAATAAGACTTTTCTCTTTTGCTTTCCCTCTCCTATGCTTATCACTTAGTGTCTAGTGGTTATATAGCTCCCTCCCCTTTTTCCTCCCAGAACCCCCAGATCAGGGCAGTGCTTTGCAATGGTGGTTTGGGGTTCCCATTCCCATGGGAATAAGAAGCCAGCAGGACACTTCTCTTGGTTGTAAACTTCCTCTTCATTCTAGAACAATGTGAACAACTACTTCAGTTTTCTGTTAGGGGCAGGGTTGATCCTACTAAGTTTTCTGGTTCCAACAAGTGAGCTTATCTTTGCTATCTTTCTTTATGTGTATGTGTGTCAATATCAGGAGAAGGGATCTGTAGTAGTATTTTTAGCCTTCTAGCCACAGGTTATGAATCCCTCCCCACCTTTATCTTCGTCTAGACCTCGGGTCCAGCAGGTCTCCTGTTTCACACCTGCTTTTTTATTTGTATTTCTGTTTCTGTGTTATTCTATAGAGATGCCTATCATGTTTTTTGAGCGTCTTCAATTTTTATTTGTATACTATTTTATTTTCTTAGCTATTTGAGTTGAGAAATAGCCATGTTCAAAGCATAATTTTCAATGCAATTTTCTCCAAAAGTTGAACCTGAGACTTTTTAAGCTGTGTGTGTGTGTGTTGTTTGTTTTCCTTTTTATATCTAATGCATATAATCTTCTTTTGGATCCAACACCTCCCTCAGGATCAGAGCCTGGACACCTACACCTGTGTGGGCATCTCCACATACACATCTGTATGCACCAGAGGCTGTATTCAGAGGCTCCAGGTCAGAAAGATTCCTTTGCAAAACTGTACATTTTCTCAACATTTTCTCTTAGAATCCTCCTCCTCCTCCTCAACTTAGGTGTTTTTCCTCCTCTCTGCAATAGCCGAGTAGTGTCCTCTCACCATCTCCTGGGAACCCAAGGCCTCTCTACTTGTCTTATAAATAACAAGCAGGCCAGAATCAGTCACTTTTTCAGAATGTAGTTTTTAATTCCACAAAAGTAGGTAATTAATGCCACAGATTTTCAGAAAATAAAAAAGGAAGGAGGTTTAAATGAAGCCTATATGTGCCCTCAACCAATGGTGATGTACGTCTCATATATTATACTAGAGACCCCGTGCACAAAATCCATGCGGGGGGGCGGTGGGCGGTGGGTGTGTGTCCCTCAGCCTGGCCTGCACCCGCTCCAATCTGGGATCGGGCCTTAACGTGCAGTTGCACATCCCTCTCACAATCCAGGTCTGCTGGCTTTCAACTGCTCTCCTGCCTACCTGCCTGATTGCCCCTAACCGCTTCTGCCTGCCAGCCTGATCACCCCCTAACCACTCCCCTGCCAGCCTGATCAATGCCTAACTGCTCCCCTGTCAGCCTTATTGCCCCTAACTGACCTCCCCTACCAGCCTGGTCACTCCTAACTGCCCTCCCCTGCCGGCCTGGTTGCCCCCAACTGCCCTTCCCTGCTGGCCTGGTCACCCCTAACTGCCCTCCCTTGCAGGGCTGGTACCCTTGAACTGCCCTCCCTGCAGGGCTTGTCCCCTCCAACTGCCCTCCCTGCAGGCATGAGTCCCCCTGAACTGTCTTCCCCTATAGGCCTGGTTGCCCCCAACTGCCCTCCCTTGCAGGCCTGGTCCCTCCTAAGTTCCCTCCCCTGATGGCCTGATCATCCACAACTGCCCTCCCCTGGTGGCCATCTTGTGGCAGCCATCTTGTGTCCACATGGGGCGGCCATCTTTGACCACATGGGGGTGGCCATCTTGTGTGTTGGAGTGATGGTCAATTTGCATATTACTCTTTTATTAAGTAGGATAGCAAGCATTGGGCCAGATTTCTTTCAGCCTTTGTTATCAGCAAATGAAAGGCCACCCTCAAGTAAGTTATATTTCTTTCTATCTTTAGCCAATTGGTAAAATTTTCAAATCTCTTTAATCTTTATATCTTCCCCTGTCACTCATCTTCATTGATCACACATTTACTGAGCACAGCACTGTGATCTGGATGTGTCTCCTTTGCACACTGGAAGAGAGACCTCAGGAAACTGGCATGCTACTTCCCCCAAAATACCTCCCCAGTATCTCTTTTTTGACTAGTATGAAATGTCCATTATCACATTTTTTTGGGGGAAAAAAATCTTTTTATAGTCAAATATCCTACTGGATTATTTAAAAAGTCTAATAGCCATAATACATTGGAAGAGATAAGTTTAATCCTTATTTGGATGGAACAGAAGCAAGCCTGAGAGTGAGACATTTGAGTAGGGTATTTGTAAGACACAGAGAGGCCTTGGGATCCCAGGAGATGGTGAGGGGACACTACTCGGCTGTGGCAGAGAGAAAAAAAACACATCTATGTTGAAGAGGAGGAGGATTCTAAGATGAAAAGTTGAGGAAATGTACAGTTTTTCAGAGGAATCTTTCTGACCTGGAGTCTCGAAATATAGCCTCTGATGTGTACAGATATGTGCATGGAGATAGATGCCCACACAGGTGCAGGTGTCCATGTTCTGGGACTCTCAGCACCAGGACGGTGGGAGGGTCAGCTCCTCCAGCTTCTCCCCTGATGCCTGGCTCTGGCATGAACATGGGAATATTTCAGGAACTCCATGCACACTTTATGGATACTGGTTCTGGTATAAAAGGAGGTATGTTCCAAAGTTTCTTGAAAGATGGAAATGGGAACAGTTCAGAGTTAACTGCTCCCAAATGCAAATGATCTCCCAGAAACAATAAAAACAAGCTTAAAACAAACAAATCAAAACAAAACCAAAAACACACACAGACAAACGGAACAAAATTAAGAGCTCAAAAATAAACCCACATGTATATGGACAAATAATTTTTGACAAAGAAGCCAAAAATATACAATGGAGAAAAGAAAGCCTCTTCAGTACATGGTGCTAGGAAAATTGGAAAGTTACATGCAAAAGAACAAAAATAGACTACTGTCTGTCTATATAGAAACATCAATTCAAAATGGATCAAAGACCTAAGTATAAGACCCAAAAAAACAAATTACATAGAAGAAATCACAGGTACTAAACTTATGGACCTTAGTCTTAGAGGGGATTTGATAAATTTGACCTAAAAGGGGAGGGATGTAAAGGCAGAAACAAATTAATAGGACTATATCAAATTAAAAGCTTCTGTGCAGCAAAAGAAATTGCCAACAAAAATGTAACCACGCAAATGGGAGGAGATATTTGCAAACAACAACTTTGACTAGGAGTTAATATTTGACATATATAAAGAACACATACAACTCAACACCAAACAAACAAATAATTCAATTTAAAAATGGGCGGAGGACCTAAACAGACACTTCTCCCAAAAAGACATATAGTGGCTAACAGATACATGAAAAGATTCTCAACTTCACTAGCTATCAGTGAAATGCAAATCAAAACTACAATGAGATCCCACCTTATACCTGCTAGAAGGGATATTGTCAACAAGACAGCTGCAGAAGTTGTGGAGAAAAAGGAACCCTTTTTTGCTGGTGGGAATGTAAACTGGTGCAGCTGTTATGGAAAACAGTATGGAAGCTCCTCAAAAAATTAAGAATAGTTACTATATGACACAGCAACCACTCTTCTGGGTATCTCCTCAAAAACTTGGAAACATTTATTTGAAAAGCTATATGCACCCCTATGTTCTTTGCAGCATTATTCATGGTGGCCTAAACATGGAAACAACCAAAGTGTCCTTCCATAGATGATTGAATAAAGAAGACGTGGTACATAGATATAATGGAGTACTACTCAGCCATAAGAAAAAGATGAAATACTGCCATTTGTGACAACATGGGTGGATCTTAAGAATATCATACTAAGTGAAACAGGTCAGGCAGAAAAAGTCAAGAACCATCTGATTTCACACATATGTGGGCTATAAAAATAAAAGCAAAAAATGAACAAACAAGAACAAAACAAACAAAAACTCATAGACACAGACAACAGTATGGTGGTTACCAGAGGGAAGTGGGGTCGGAGGATAGTAAAGGGTAAAGGAGATCAAATATATGGTTATAGAAGAAGATTTGACTTTGGGTGGTGGGCAAACAATGCAATATACAAATGATGTGTCATAGAATCATAAAAAATAAAATATTTACTGGTTGATTCACTTGTTCATTTATTTTCATTTGGTTTTTAAATATTTATTGAATACTTTCTATAGGTCTAGGCACTATGCTGGGGGCTGGAAATACAGATGAGCAAGACATAATCCCTGTTCTCAAGAGGCTCACAGCCCTTTGGAGAAAATGAACAAGTAAACAAGGAAGCATGAAGAAGAGTTGAAGGAGCCCATAATGTCCCCCCTCATTATGGGGGCAGGGAGGGGTTAATGACTCTACCCAGGAATGCTGAGGGGCTGAATTCACACCCAGGACACCAGGACATGCTGCTTCTTGCATGTTTTTCTTGAGGAGAAATGAAAAATAGCAACCTTTCTTTCACAGAATGAGGAGATAGAGAGATGTGAGGAGAATCTATATCTTGGTAGTAAAAAGCATCAGAAATTTCAGAGGTTTTGCTCTTCTTTGGAAAATAAAATCTCCCTGCCTCCTATGCTCTTACCCTCACCTCCCCCTAATGGTGGATGAGCAAGTATGGGCGATAGAACCTGTGGAAACTGGAACGTGGCTGTCAGTAGCATTTATCCAGACATGATAAGGTTTGGTTTGGCCCTCTAGGAAATCAAACTAGGCTGTTCCTCACCAATTTAAAAGATCCAGAAGGAGTGAGTACTAAAAAAAACCCTCACTTTCATTAAGAATGTGGATCCTAAGCCCATATTGTGTCCCATGATTAAAAAAAACAAACTACCAGGGAAAAACAAGAAAATGTAAATATACTTACTTTTTCATTTAGGTAACATGAAATATCTTGACATTGGGGATCATGTAGCATGATATTTGATACCATTTCTTGAGATAGTACTATTTGGCAAGTGTTGTTTCAAGTGTTTATAGACATAAACTCATTTGATTTTAATTTTTCTTTTTTATTTTATTAATTTTTTTCTGATGCTTTGAAACCATTTTTAAACATGCCTATCATATTATTACTGTCCATCATAATGACTCCTACTAGATGAATTTTCAGATGTGTACTCTTCTTATTATTTAATTATTTTAAAATAAATAAATTTAATTCTAATTACTTTAAATTTGCATAGCTTCATGTAGCTGGTAGCTACCACAATGAGCAGTGAGTTCTACAGAACAGGAATATACTTCTCCTTAAATAAATCTCTATAATACTACTAATAATTAGCAATAATAATAATAATAATAATAATAAATATCTAACATTTGTTAAGCACCTAGGACTTTGTTTATTCCTCACAGAGCCAGTTTCCATCATCATCCATGCTGAGCGCTGGTAGAATTACTCTTCTTTTTCCCCATTAGTTTTTATTTTTCAATTACATCTGACGCACAATATTATATAAGTTTCAGGTGTACACCCTGGTAATTAGACATTATATAATTTTCTAAGTGATAATCCTGATAAATCTTGCACCCATTTGACACCATACATGGTTATGAGAATATTATTGTCTTTATTCCCTATGCTGTATTTTATATCCCATGACTATTCTGTAATGACCAATTTGTACTTCTTAATCCCTTAACCTTTTTTACCCATCCCCTCAACCTCCTTCCCATCTGGCAACCATCAAAATTTTTTCTGTATTTATGAGTCTGTTTCTGTTCTGCTTTTTTATTTATTTTGTTTTTTAAATTCAATTGTTGACATATATGAATTTATTGCCATTTTATTGTTTATGTTTTTATTTATATTTTCTTCTTTTTAAAGAAGATCCTTTAACATTTTATGTCATACTGGTTTGGTGGTGATGAACTCCTTCAGCTTTTTCTTGTCCTGGAAGCTCTTTATATGTCCTTCAATTCTAAATGACAGCTATGCTGGGGAGAGTAATCTTGGTTGTAGGTCCTTGCTTTTCTTCACTTTGAATATTTCTTGCTACTCCCTTCTGACCCACAAAGTTTCTGTTGAGAAATCAGCTGACAGTCTTATGGGAGTTCTTTTGTAGGTAACTAACTGCTTTTGTCTTGCTGCTTTTAAGATTCTCTCTTTGTCTTTAATCCTTGGCATTTTATTTATGATGAGTCTTGGTGTGGGCCTCTTTTGGTTCCTCTTGTTTGGGACTCCCTGCACTTCCTGGATTTGTATGTCTATTTCTTTCACCAGGAAGGGGAAGTTTTTTTGTTATTAGTTTTTCAAATAGGTTTTCAATTTCTTGCTCCCTCTCTTCTCCTTCTGGTACCCCCATGATCTGAAAGTTAGAATGCTTAAAGTTATCCCAAAGGCTTTCTGCACTATCGTTATTATATTATTATTATTATTATTATTATTATTATTATTATTATTATTACTACTACTACTGCTGCTGCTATTATTTCTTTTTGCTGTTCTGATTGGGTGTTTTTGCTTCCTTATATTATCAATCACTGATTTAATTCTAAGCTTCATCTACTCTACTGTTGATTCCCTGTAAATTTCTTTCTTCATTTCAGGTAATGTAACCTTCATTTCTGACTGGTTATTTTTTATGGTTTCTATGTTACTTTTCATGTTGTTAATGTTCTCACTAAGTTCCTTAAGTATTTTTATAACTATTATTTTGAACTCCATATCTGGTAGTTTGTTTGTGTTCATTCATTTCATTTCATGATTTCTCCTGTTCTTTCATTTGGGATCTAGTTTTTTGTCTCCACATTTTTACTGCTTCCCTATGTTTGCTTCTATTTATTATGTAGAGCTCTTATCTCTCCCGGACATGGTAGAAGGGTCTTGTGTAGTAGGTGTCTTGTATGGTTCAATGGCAGGGCCTCCCCATTCACCCAGGCTGAGCATTCCAGGTGAGTCCCTGTGTAGACCCTGTGCACTGTCTTGTTGTAGTTGATCATTGATTATTGTTGTTGTCATTGGGCCAAGCAACTGTGAGGACTTGCTGTGACTACAGCAGAGGAGCTACTATACAGGAGTCAACTTTACAGAGCGAGACTTGCTTCAGTGGACTTCAGTGCTCATGAGTCCACCCCTTGAGTTAGTAATCCAGTGTGGTGCACTGGCTTGGGTTCCTCCCAGGTGGTGCAAAGTCAGCCACTGCCTGTACCCTATCTGAAGTCACCCAGCATGAGATCTGCAGAAGGCTGCCACTTTGTGCTGGGCTTGGAGGTGCCCAGGAAGGATCAAGTTGCCAATTAAGGCCACTTAGTAAGAGGTACAGGGTATGCAGAAGACATATGCTGCTTGTTTGAGAGACTTTAGGAAAGCCTGAAGCATGAGACAAGAGAGGCCATTTGTATAGAAAAGCCACTGGGAATGGCTTGGATAGGCTTGAATGTTGGGTGGAGTGGAGCCTCTGGAAATCACTAGGGCAGGGCAAACAGTTGATGAGCCAGGTTGATGGAGATTCAGATATGGTGTCAGCCTGCAGGTTCTGTGTGTGGGGGTTTCAGAAAAGGAACAATGGCATCTGCTAGACTTTTGTCTGACAGAAAGCTGCTCCCTGCACTCTCTCATCATCATGCCATACAATTCAGTTCCTTTCTGTATGTTCCTGGTTCTTTTCTACTTTCTGCCTCAGCCTCAGTGCTAGAGCCCAGAGAGGGTGAGTCCAAGCAAGTCAATGCCTAGACTCTTTAGAGGAATTTACTGGGACTCCAGAAGCCCTCCATCTCCCCCAGCCTCAAGCAACACTGGTTTTTGCAGCCGGAAACTATGGGGAATTTTCTTCCTGGCCTTGGAACCCTGGGCTGGGAGGCCTGATGTGGGGTTGGGACCCCTTGCTCCTCAGGGTGGACCTCCGCAGCTGGGATATCCCTCCTGATTTTTATCCCCCACATGTGGATGTGAGACCAGCCTGTTCCAAGTCTCCACCCTCCTACCAATGTGTCTCGATGTGGCTTCTTCTTTAAATCCCTAGTTGTAGGAATTCAACTATATTTTAGGCAGTTCTAAGTGATGGTTGTTTTGTAGTTTGGTTCTAATCTTTATGTGGTTGTGGGAGGATATGAGTGCTGTGTTTAGCTATGCAACCATCTTGACTGGATGTCCCTAAGTATCTTTCAATACAAATTTTGTCACACGAAATACTATCATTATTCCTATTTTGTATATTAGGAAACTAAGGTTCAATGAGTTTTCTTCACTTGCTGAAGTCACATCTTTTTCTTTTTTCTTTTTTTGTAATAGAGCTTGTATTCAAACCTAGATTGGTTTTCTTGCCATTACACTATACTTCCTTTGAAAATAGCTAGCTATTTCACTGAATATTTCTTGTCAACTGGTAACTGGGTTGATGCAGTATCTTATAAGTTTTTTAAAATAGATTACTTTAATTTTAATCTTAGTTGATTCCATGTTGAAGTACACCCTACTGGACTATAGATTACAATGTGCTCTAAGTCATGGGTGCCTCCTCTCTGTCTTTGCATGTTACATGGTAGCCAGCACTGTGAACACTGTCCTAAGTATTCACAATTGGTTAAAGAAACATGGAGGGAAATGGCTACCATTTCAGACTGGCTCACTCAGTTTATATTGGTACCCTATCCTTCCTTCCTTCGTTGTCATTTGGGGATAGCCTATGCTGTTATTCATGATTTTTGAAAATTTATTATTTATTGAGACCCTACTGCAGCAGAAGTTAGGCCCAGGAGTATGACACACTAGGGCATGCTACTTGCCTTTCACAAGAAATAGGCATCTAAGCAATTACAATGTTAAAGGCTGGATTGTGGGCACAACACATATTCTGTTGGAGCTTAGAGGCACATCTGTGTCACTGCATCTGGAGGGGATCAGGGTCATCTCCCTGAAGAGATGGTCATTGCAGAGGCAATAATGCCTGTGAACACCTTCAAGAAGAGCCAAAAGCCTGCTCGATGGTCAGGAAGTGGATCATGGTGCCTCCTGGGAAGTGAGAGCGGTTCATTGTGGGTAGAGTGTGCTTGGCAAGCTGCATCATGTTTAGGGATGAGACTGAGAAGTAGGGAGGGAACATATTCTGAAGGACTAAGAAATGTGAATTTTTCTTACTAAAAAACAGCAAATGAGACTGAGGAATGAACACATCCAAATGTACCCAGCCAACAGGAAGCTTTGGCTTCTTTACTTCTTTTCCATCCCTAAGGTTCCCAAATATTTTCTTGCTTGGGAAATCCCCTCCAATGACAGGTCTCCACCCATATCCTGGGTAAATGCCTCCCCCCTCCCCATTGCTGACTGGCCCATCAGCATATGGGAGGGGGCCACATGGAGCTGCAGCCTCACATCTCCCCGGGGTGGGGTTCGTGAGGGGAGGGGCAGCCACCAGCATTGGCCTCCACCAGGCTCGCCCAGCAAATGGTTTTCTTCAGGTCTAATTAAAGATGACTTGATGTCTACACAGCTACACTTAAGTCTTTGTTGGCCTGCTATTGTTTTCACTGAGCGTGACAAGGCCTAGAAGCTTTATTCTGGGTGTCTAAGCCAAGTGCCAAAGGGGAAAGAAATTAAAAAAAAATCACTACTTTCATACATTAAACATGCCCATTTACTTGTTTTTCTATTTTATTGCATTAGTCATTGCTATAAACCCAGCATGGTCTGCTTTTTTTCCTCTCTCTTATTCTAGTAACATTCCAATGCCAGGTAAGCACTCAATCCGTGAGACAGACCTACAACACGTACCCAGAGATGTTGGTTACAGCCCCTCTAGCCTCATCTCCAGGGGCCCCCAGGCCTGGCAAACCATGGTCACTTCCCTTTTTAAAGTGCCTCTGGTAGATGTGTGGATTGTTCTATCAGTCACTGTCATTTTGGTGTATGGTATTGACCACATTTCTTTCTTTCCTCCAAAAAGCAAGAGATGCCAGATTTAGCAAAAAGAAAGTATAAGTTACCCAGTTAAACCTGAATTCAGAAAACTAACAAATAATTGTTTAGAATCAGTGTGCCCCATACAATATTTGAACAGGGTGTACTAAAATATCATTTAACCTAGCAAATCTACCACCTCTTCAACCCTATATACCAATACCCAGTGCTATCTCAATGCTAAGCATTGCCTGCATGATGTGGAAGAGTCAGGCATGAATCAGACACAGCTTTTCCCCTTAAGGGGTTCAAAGATTAATAAAGGTGGAGATCAGTAAGCAAGTAATAAAAATAAACCTGGATACTGACAAGACAACTCACACCTACTCACGCAAATACTCATACATGCACGAACACAAACTGTACATGAATCTCATTTATGAATTTGAATATACATAAACATTTGAATCAATAAAATGTTAGCATGTAGAAAAG
Organism: Myotis daubentonii; assembly: GCF_963259705.1. Lineage (NCBI taxonomy): Eukaryota > Metazoa > Chordata > Mammalia > Chiroptera > Vespertilionidae > Myotis > Myotis daubentonii. Next base: position 84,907,760 of record NC_081846.1, read on the forward strand.
TCTTCAGAACCACAAAAAGAGTGGTATGCTTCAACCAATAAAGATTCAACCCAGAAATGCAAAAGGGAGTTCAAAATGCATAGATCTACAAATAAGATACATCAGAAAAATTTTGTAAGATATCAAAAATAATCGATAACCTCACCATGTATTGGAAAGGAACTTGACCAAGTAAATATTTTCTTCTGAAATTAAAAAAACCCACAACAACAAGCCCTAGCCAGTTTGGCTCAGTGGATAGAGCGTCAGCCCGTGGACTGAAGTGTCCTAGGTTCTATTCTCATCAAGAGCCCAGGTTGCAAGCTCCATCCCTTGTAAGGGGGGCGGGGGGCGGGGTGAGGCAGCCAATCAGTGATTCTCTCTCATCATTGATGTTTTTATCTCTCTCTCCTTCTCCCTTCCTCTCTGAAATCAATTAAAAAAACTAAAAGAAAACAACAATCACTTAGAAAAAGCAGGAATATGTAAGTCCTTAATATGATAAAATACATAAGTGACATTTATTTCTAATTATGAGAAAAAGAAAGTTCTAGAAAAGCAGGATTGGCTAAATCCTTGTGTGTGTGTTATCCCAAACCAAAAGTCAGAATCCTGCTTAGTTTTCTTTAAAACTAGGAATGAAACAATGCTGGTTATTATTTCATATTTTATGAAAAGTATTAACCATTGCAATTGGGAAAAAAAATCCAAGATATAAATACTTAAAAGAAGACAGCAAATTTGTTTTTTTTCCAAATTATGTAGTTATGGACCAAGAAAATCTAAGATAAGTTAAAACTGTTAGAAAAAAATTCAACACAGAAGAAAGTTTTAATAAGGTGTTGGTTAACAAATGAATGTGCAAAATTCAACACTTTTTTCTATGGACAGCAAGAATCATTATAAAGTAGAATGAAATTTGCTAATAATTCAACTAAATATATAGTATCTCTAAGTAGACCTAATTTAACATATGTGTAGGATTTTAATGAAGAAAACTTTAAAACTAAGAGTCACAAAAATAGTTACATGCCAATAAAAGATGCACTACAACTTTATAAAGGTATCAATTAAAAATTAATCTCCAATATTTAATCTTAATTAAAATATTAAAATTTTAAAATAACTTGACAGTATTATGTAAAATTCATCCTAAAAAATAAACATCAAAATTCCTGAAAAAGAAGAATAATGAAACAAGACTAGTTTTATCAGATATCAAAATGTAATTATAATAAATAACATGCTTTGGACCTGAAGATAATTTCAGGGGGGAAAAGTCAGCGGAATAGAATGGAGAAAACAGAAGTATGAGTGGGTACTAAGTAGAAGATGAAAATTACATTTAGAGTCAGTTAAAGGAGATCTTTTTTCAATGGCTTTGGGAGAATTGGTTGGAAAATAATAAGCTGGATAACTCCTTTTAACAAAAGATATTACAGTTGGACCAAAGATCTAAACATGTAAAACACAGTTACATAACTTTCAGAAACAAGAAGTATAGAAGATTTTATAAAACAGATGCATCATTCAGAAATCACAAAAGGATATAATGGTGATGTTGATGATTTAAAATTTTTGTGTCTGTGAGCAAAATTATATAAATGTCTTTAAGCAAAAGAAAGAGAAAAAGACAAGAAAACTGAGAAAAAATATTTGTTACACAATTCACAATGAGCTAATTTTTAAAATGAACAAATAGTTCATAAAAATCAATAAGAAAAAAGAGTAACAAACCAATCCAAAAATGTTTGAGGTTTGTAAATAGGCAACTAGTAGAAAAAGAACGAACATTTTTTCTTCTTATAAATTTAATAAACTAACAGTAATTTTTATAACTTGTAAATCAAATGATGAAACAAAAAGTAAAGGATTTGACAATGCCTGGAGCTGGGGAAATCAGCCTTGCATGCCACTGGTGGACATTTAGGTTGGGCTAACCTTTCTAGAAGACAATCTGCTAATATCTGTTGCACTAGAAATGCATGCTCCCTCCCTTTGACTACTAAGATCACTTACAGGAATCCATCTTTTGAATAGATGTACATTTTTGTAAACATTTGCCAAAATAGAGGTACAAGGTTACTCATACAGTATGTTTATAATTTTGGGGGAAAACTGCTCATCAAAAGGGGACTGTTTAGAACATTCATGATATATCCATGTGACAAACAAAAATACAACCAGTGGGAAAAATGAGCCAGATGCCGATAGGGAAAGAAAAGATCTTCAAAGGAACATCATTGGAGTGAAAATGTCAAAAGGAGATGAGTGGTGTCTTGTGAAAATACATGATTTATATACATATACTATATAAACATGTTATGCAAAATATATAAATATAAATTGTATTTACATATAGAGAGAGTATATCTATGATGTTTGGTAAATGCACACTTTTTCTGTAAGAACAATAACTGTTAGTAGTGCAATCACTGAGAATTGAGAATCAGAAAATGGAAGGCAAGTTACCTTTCATTTTCTGCCTTTCTCTGTGCTTTGAATTTCCTAACAGGCACATGTATCATTTTCATTTTTCCCTTATGTCAACCATAGTTATTTGGGGCTATGGGATTGAAGGTTAATTTTGTTGTTGTTTTATTAATCCTCTCTCAAGGATATGTTGTTTTTGTGTGTATTTGTGTATGTTTTGTTTTGTTTTTCATTGATTCTGGAGAGAGAGGAGGGAGAGGGAAAGAGAGCGAGAGAAACATCGACACGAGAGAGAAACATCAATCATTTGCCTCCAGTATGCTCTGTCCAGGGATCGAACTTGCAACCCAGTTATGTGCCCTGACCAGGAATCGAACCCAAGACCCTTCTGTGTACTGGACGATGCTCTAACCAACTGAGCCACACTGGTCAGGGCAGGTGTTTTTATTTATTTATTTTTATTTTATTTTTGTGTGTGTGTTTGTGTGTGTGTGTGTGTGTGTTTTCAATAAAAAGGTCTGTTTTTAAAAGGGAGGCACGTTTTCTTTAAGACCCAGTGTGACAATAGCAGCCAGCGCAATCTCAGCATGATTGTCCAGATTCTGTGACGCCTGATGGGGCTGAGCTTGTCACTGCTCCCTTGCCCAATAACCCTCCCAACAGGACAGCTCAGGGTCTCATTTTTTAGGTTTTCTTTCTCACTTCTGAGCCTCCAGCTCAGGTCCCAGCTTCAGTCTCTTGCATCTGCCAGGCTCCCGACGCCCTTTCTCTGGCCTCCAGCACAGGTCTGGCCTGGCCTGTGCCTGAGCAGCACTGGCCTCCTCCCCGCCTGTCCTCCCCGAGGGAGCTCCTGCCCCCTGTCTCCCCAGGGAGGCCGCACAGCCAGGTAGCCCCTGACTTGGAAGTCAGTTTAAGTGCAGGTGCTGCCTCTGCGGCCTGGTGACCCTGCTTCACTTCTCCAAGGCGCAGCGCCTTCAGCTGCGACATGGGAGTGGCGTCTTCCTCCCAGCTCTGCCCAGATGTGCAGTGAAACAGTGTATGTCCTCAGCTTTGCATTTCCCATTCAGTTTGTTTTTCCTTTCCTTGTGGCTGGTGGGAGAGGGGAAGGAAGGCTACTGCTGTGTCACCTCTCAATGTGACACTTAGACTTAGGACAAGACCTAGCAATGGATGGCCTTCAAAGGGCTGCATACCCCAGATGCAGTCCAGTTATTAGTTAACCTGTGGCTCCAAAACGAGATGCCTGATCAGGGAGCATGGCTGTGCCAGTGGCTGATGGGTTCCTGAAAGCTGTCCCTTGGGGAGCATGGTTTTTGCCCATCCTTATTTACTAGAGGCCCGATGCATGAAATTCGTGCAAGGGGCTCAGCCCTCACAGTCTGGCCGCCTCATTGCCCCTGCTGCCTTGCACCCCCATTGCCCCACACACTGGTTGTTCCGGGAGGTCTTTCCACCGTCTGGTCTAATTAGCATATTAGCTCTTTATTATATAGCAGCGGTTCTCAACCTGTGGGTCGCGACCCCTTTGAGGGTCAAACGACCCTTTCACAGGGGTTGCCTAAGACCACTGAAAAATACATGTATAATTACATATTGTTTTGTGATTAATCACTATGATATAATTATGTTCAATTTGTAACAATGAAATTGGGGGTCACCACAACATGAGGAACTGTATTAAAGGGTCGCAGCATTAGGAAGGTTGAGAACCACTGTTATATAGGGGCATTTGACTTGCAAGACAAGCGCCTATGACCCGGAGGTCACTGGGTGCGGGCCTCCAAACAGAAGAGAGACCTGAAGCTCAGTGAGACCTGGTGGCAGCGTTCCCAGGCTGCAATGAGCCTGGGCCCGGGCTGCACCTCTGCAGTCAGGCGCGCCCCAGCCTCTTGCGAGTGCAGATAGACCACGGCCTTGTTTACCTCCTCTCACCGGACTGAGGTGCTAGGCCTTACCTGTATTAATGTTGAGGGAATTGAGCTTTTATTGTTTTCCCTTTGGAATTTTACAATTCTTCTTCAAGATGATTCGAGTACATTCTGAATTGTGCTGTTTTAAAAGACATGAAGAAGATGATGGTGGCCTGCAAGTGGTTGTAGGCGTAGCCTCTGGGGCCCACACATCTGGCATCACCTGAGGCGGCTGCTGAGACGCAGAGTCAGGGTTTGTATCCTGGTCTGGAAACCGGGATAATAATGTTCTCTACTTTAGAATTAAATTAGGCAACAAATGTAAAGCACCTAGTGAAGGCCAGGTACACAGAAAGCCCGTAGGTGCTGCCACCATTATGGGTTGGCACCTGGGGCTCAAATCTGGACTCTGCTGTTTGCTGGTTGCGTGACTTTGTCAAGTTACTTAACCTCTCTGTGCCTTAGTTTACTCATCTGGGAAGTAGGAGTAACAATGGTTTCTACATCATATAGTTGTGAGAATTAAATTAGTCAATAGGTGCAAAGTGCCATTTTAAACCTGGCACATAGTAGACACTATACAAATATTGTTTTTCAAATATTATTAGTGGCAAAAACCTAAGTGAAAGGATCCAAAATAACACAACTTAAAAATATACATGCACACACCCAACCTCAATGCAGAAAAGGTAGAAGACAATGAAATAAAGTCAGAAAACAAATATTAAAAACATAAAAATAGAATCGACAAATAATGAAAATAAAATAAACACATACACACAAACCATGAAATGCAAGCCTCTGGTAAGCAAAGAAGGGATGTAAGACAGAGAGAAAACAAGCCACAATGCACACGGGTCCCCAGGACAGAGGCCGGCTCGCCTGCAGCCCGAGTGCAGTCCGCGCTGGCAGTGGGCCCACTCGGGAGACAGGCAGTCTGCCTCCGTGTGGGGCTGCTCCCACCTCTCCCAGCCTGGTGTCAGCCACCTGGTGCCAACTGGGCTGCCCTGGGCAGGAACTTGCTTTGTCATCACCTGTCTGTGTGGCTCTCTGAGGAGAGCACTCATGCTGGCACTTCCATCCCCAGAAGCTCTGACTCCATCAGTCGTCCTCCCACCTTTTCCCACAGGGCCCAGAGAATCCAGCTCCTTAGTCAGCTTCCCGCCAGCCCCCCCAGGGACCACCCATCAGCCCCCCACAGGGACCACACACCCTCCCCACATAGGGGCCAACCCAGCCAACCCAGGGACCACCCTTCAGTCCCCTAGGGACCACTGTAAGACTGGAGGCCTGACTGGAGAAATGATTTTCCCCCTCCTCATGTTCTCCCCTCCTCATGAACTACGGCCTGTGTGGTCTTCTCTACATGGAAGACCTTGGGAAATGGTTGTTAATCAATAAGCATGAATTGGTGCCTGGTACCGGTATCGTATTGGGCTGGAGTGGCAGCTTGCTCTAGGGCAGTGGTTCTCAACCTTCTGGCCCTTTAAATACAGTTCCTCATGTTGTGACCCAACCATAAAATTATTTTCGTTGCTACTTCATAACTGTAATGTTGCTACTGTTATGAATCGTAATGTAAATATCTGATATGCAGGATGGTCTTAGGCGACCCCTGTGAAAGGGTCGTTCAACCGCCAAAGGGGTCGCGACCCACAGGTTGAGAACCGCTGCTCTAGGGTATAGGAGAAATAATTGAGTTGTTATTGTTTTCTAAGAGTTCAAAAAAGTTAAAGGGAGAGAAGACCTAGATACTAGATGCTACCAAAAATAAGCCAATAGAGCAAAAAGTAGAATGTTTGCGAAATCTAGGTGCTTGCCCCTGGCAGCGAGTTCCATGAGCAGACAGGGGAGCGGGGAGGTGTCCCTACAGAAGAGGTGATGGACGGAGAGCCAGGTGAGAGATGTGCCAGGAAGGACCACTATTCTCACTGCATCAGACACTTCCTGTTGGCCACACACTCACCAGCCTTTACAGCATCCCTATGTGGAATGTGCCACTATCGTGACCATTTCACAGATGAGGAGACAGGCACAAGGAAGAAACGGTCCCATGGTCGCAGTTACTCAGCAGAAGGATGGGACTCAGACCTGTGCTCTTGTCCCCGGGGAGTGTGTTCGTTCCCAGAGCTGGTCACTTTCTGGCAGCCTCAGCGTCTTTATCCAAATGAAGGTAATGCTACTGACCGCACAGGGGTGTGCGAGCCAAAATGAGATAAGGCAGATACGGTCATTGGCTTACATAAGATGCTCAGATGTCCCTGGCCACCCCTCCTCAGTCCTCCTAACCTACCTGGGAGTATTATTATCCACCGATGCATTTGTTTAAACCATGTGTGGCCACCATTTCTGAAACACCCATTGGATTTCTGACTCCAGGCCTTTGCCCATAAGGTTTCTTCTACCTGAAATGCCCTTCCCTTCTACTTCCAGGTTTCCAAAGCCCTGGAGCCTCCAAGGGCAGGTAGCATTCGCCCTGTGAAGTCCTCTCCAATTGTAAGTTGCTTTTCTTCCCTCTGCTGTGCGTTGTTTCCCTGGGCTGTTTCTGAGCGCCCCGGGCTCGGCTTCATGACCTAGAAAGGAGCTATGTGAGGTAACTCACACTTTGACAGAACATGAGAAGCACCTGTTAGTGGTGTCTGTTATTTTGTTATCATGATTGCTTGACAAACTCTCATGTAGAGTTACCATTGAACCTGGTTCATTTTCCATCCTAGATGAGGGATTAGGGCAGGGATATTGTTACATGATATTTTGCTATTCCTACAATGCCCAGCATGGTGCCTGGAGTGTAATAGGTGCTCAGTAAAGGTGGAGGGAGTAAATATTAAGCTAGAGACCACACAACACATGAGCGTGACCCATATTAAAGCGAGTGAGGCTCTGCTTGCACTTGCTGGGCCGAGTGCTCACAGTTTGCAAAGCCTCCTCTAAGCCTGACGGGGAGGAATAAACACGTTGGGATGCTCTCTGAGCCCAGGGACCAGCAGTCTGACTGGGCCTAAGCGGAGGGCACAGTCAAGGTTTATCAGCAAAGCACAGTGATTCCATAAGCACCGAGGCAACCCTCAGGAAAGCTGTGAAAGGTCCCATAGCCCTACAGTGGTAGAAACCTTGCTTTGTCTTTTACTTTTATTTTTATTTTGATGTAGTCCCATTTGTTTATTTCCTCCTTAATTTCCATTGTCCTAGGAGCTATCAGTAAAGATATTGCTATGACATATGTCTGATATTTTGCTGCCCATGGATTCTTCTAAGAGTTTTATGGTTTCTCATCTTATGTTTAAGTCTTTTATCCACTTTGAGTTTATTTTTGTGTATGGTGTAAATTGGTGGTCTAGTTTCATTTTTTTTTGCATGTATCTGTCCAATTTTCCCAACACCATTTATTAAAGAGACTGTCTTGATTCCATTGTATGTTCTTGCCTCCTTTGTCAAATATTAATTGAGCATAATGGCTTGAGTTGATTTCTGAAACTGACAATCAGAAAGGAAATATGCACCCCTATGTTCATAGCAGCACAATTTACAATAGCTAAGATTTGGAAACAGCCTAAGTGCCCATGCGCAGATGAGTGAATTTAAAAACTGTGGTACATCTACACAATGAAATACTATGCTGCTATAAAAAAGAAGGAACGTTTACCATTTGCAACAGCATAGATGGACCTGGAGAGCATAATGCTGAGCAAAATAAGCCAGTCAGAGAAACATAAATATCACATGATCTCACTCGTTTGTGGAATATAATGAACAACATAAACTGATGTACTAAAATAGAACCAGTGTCATAGAAGCATTGAATAGATCATCCAACCTCAGATGGAAGGCAGGGGAGCGGGGGAGCAAGATTTCAGCCAAAGGACTTGTATGCATGCATATAAGCAGAACCATGGACACAGACAGTAGGGGGGTGAGGGCATGTGTTGGGAGGGGTGGGAATGGCTGGGAGAGATCAATGGGGAAAGAGAAGACATATATAATACTTTAAACAATAAAGAATTTAAAAAAATGAAATAAAACAAGTTTGGGTTACAGATTTAAAAAAAAAAGACTAGGACTGACCACACCAGATTATTAGTAGAAATATTCTTAAATCCACTTATGATTTATTTTTTATTTTTTCTTTGTCCTATTTTTCTAGATTTTTCAAAATTTCTATGACCATAAATATTTTTATCATGGAAAATCAATAAAATTGTAAATTTAAATTGTACAATATACATTAATGTAAGTATTTCCTGGAAATAAGCAATGAGTCCTGGAGTTTATATTTATGACCTCTAGAACAATATGCATAAGTATCCTTCCCTTTCCTACTTTGATAATTCAGAAGATATTGCTCATATTTTGCATAGATAATATTGGGGGTGTATATGTGTGAATATCTCGATATATCATTTACCTCGAGTATGGGTTATCACATATATGTTTATCCTTATCTCACACACACACACACACACACACACACACACACACACACAAACACACTGGATCGAATGCAGTTAGGGTGGAGGCAGAGGGACAGATGGCCAGACTGGTGGGTTATAGAATAGGATAGACCCCTAGTGTGTGCTGGCAAGTTCAAAGGTGTGTTAGACACTGAGAGAGGCAGGACATTCTATCAAAAACACATCCTCTCTTTGAAATGGACTCAGAGAAAGAAATGGGACAACAGAGACTACTTGTGGGTTCTCTCTCTCTCTCTCTCTCTCTCTCTCTCTCTCTCTCACACACACACACACACACACACACACACACACACTCACACACACTTCCCCTCTCCTGACTTTTCCTCTCTGGCTAATGTCGGGGTTGTCCAGCCCAGGGGGCTGTTGCCACTAAGAAACACCATCCCTGGGTAGTTTGCTGGCTGGAAAGAGGCAATCGGGGCTTTGGAGAAATCTTTCTGACAATGACAAAAGCCAACACTAGTCAAAATAGGTCGTGTTTTGAGAGGAAAGATCTATTTTTAGTCCTGGTTGGGCAGGGCTGTGTTTTGAAAATAGGCATTTAAAGTTGCGTGTAATTCATTTAATGCGAAAGGAAGTTACTAATTTTGTGGAGAAATAAAGATCTTCAGAACCCATATTTTCTGACTCTACCTCAGCTTTAGCCTGGGGTGATTTCTACCTCCTTCGGTGAGAAGATAATTTTATTTTAATTCTCATGCCATAGCTGAATAACTTCCATACAAATGCCAGCTCTTAGTCTTTATGAGTAAATTATTATCCTCACTATTAGGGTGTGGTCCTGAAGAGGATGACATGCTTTAGGAGCTATAAAGCTTCTGGGATGTAATCTTCTTCCTGGGTCATTATAAACATAACAACCTTATTTTTTAAATAGCTTAAGTGAACAACATGTTGAAAGAGTAAAAATAAAATACTTAATAATGCAGACACCACTTTGATAAAGAAGGATATTTATTTTCTGTTCCATCTTAGAAAGAAAAATGACTCCCCCTCACCTTAAAATGTGAATGGATTAACTTGACTTTGAAATGCTCTTGACACTTCTTGAAATAACTGGAGCCACATGTGGCAAAATCGAATTTGGCAAGCAACACTTTCCAAGCTTTTTTTTTTCTTTTTGCTTTTACTTCTACCAAACTAGTTTGCAAGGATCCTCAACTCATTGGAAAAACACTTCTCCAAAGAGTAAGATACCCGAGCCTGAAATCCAATCCATGTCTTCCCTGAAAAAAACAAAAACCACTCGTCTTCTTCAAGGTTCTTGGCCTTTGGGTTCTATGAAAGCAGAAACTATCCAGAGAGCAAAAAGGCAGTCGAAGTCATACGCTTCCTGTCTTTTATTTACCTGATGAGCAAATTAAAGTTAAGGGGCTCAAGTAACTTGCCAGTGTCACCCATTGCTGGTGACAAAGCTGGGACTAGAACCCAGGGCTCTGGACTAGACCCCAGCCAGGGTGTAAGCGCCTCCAGTGAACCCAAAGAAAGCCACAGCCCTGCTCGCCATGCACTCAGCAGTGGGCCTGCCCAAGCCGGTCACGTGAAGATCAAGTGAGGCCAAACACGCCAAGTGTTTGAACGGTGCCCGCACAGAAAGGGTTCATTCTTCTTACTACCTGTTTAGCCAGAAGAATGCTGCTCAACAGGAGGGTGAGGCAGTGAAAGGCTTTAGCACCGACCACCACGGTGAAGATGTGGGACCCAGAGTAATTGTGGCTCATCTGTTGAAATCTGCTTGGTTTTGTAATTGTCACTGAGGCTAGCCTTTTGAAAGCAAGCATTGTAGTTAGTTTGCTTTGAAAATACTTATGTTTTGCCTTGTATCTCTCAGGACAAAGGAAAAGAAACTGGGCTGAACAGGGAGGATTGGTGCCACGGTCACAATCATTGTAAGAAAGCAGTTACCTCCTGTGTTAAAACTAAGTTTAATTTACGGACTCTTTCATTTTGTCCCCTTGAGAAGCTGGATATTGGCTGCACATGCCTGGTAGCTTTCAGCATCTGGGGGAAGCTGCACCTCCAGGCGCCGCTCCTGCTACAAGGGTACAAGGACACATCTTTGTTTCCTGCAGTATGTGTTATATCATTTGTTGTTTTGAAGAAGAAAAGTGCTTCATGGAAATGAGCATGTGTTGTTTCCCGCTTCCAGACTTTTTCCCTGAAATATACATATTATGTGAGCCCTGGGCCACTGGCTACATTTCTGGAGAGTAGTCAACTCTTCCCTCCTCACCTGCCCCACAGCCCCATACCTAGCTCCACCCTCCTCCCTGCTCCGTGCTCTCTGTGCCACAAAGATGCCAGTGCCCAGCTGCAGGCCAGGCTGACCCTGCTGGAAGGGGCAAGAAGCTGTGGGGACTCTAAGTGGAGGGCCCTCAGTGGGCATCTGTGGGGAGGCGGAAAGGGTGGCAGAGGCCTGTGGATGTGGCTGGCCTCCGCGAATATGTGGCATGACCGTCCCTGACATGGAGGACGCTGGAGCTGACCCCCCAAAACCAGCCTAATTGATAAGAAATGCTCACTCCGTGCTTGATGGTCACTGCATTAAGTGCTCTCCACTCAGAATCCCTTTCAATCTCCCACAGCAGCCCTTCAGAGAGCCACCCTCACCCCCATTTCCCAGACAGACAGGGCAAGGTGAGGTACCTGACTCCAATGTGCGAGCCAGCAAGGGGCAGAGGGGTGCCTGAGCCTGAGTGCAGCCCCGCCCCGCAGGGCTCCGGCCAACAGAGCTTTCCTCTACTCGCTCCTGGTGTCTTCCTTAGGAGAGAGAGGCTCTGTGGGCTCCAGCCCTGGAAAACGGGCTGTTCTAACGCCTCGGCTGTCCACATCCCCCTGTGGCTTGACACAGAATGTGTGGGTCATCTGTTAGACGAGGGATTATATTTGCTCTTATTTTCTTGAATTCTGCATATCAATTCTAGCCAGTATATTCCATGCCTTTATGACAACCTCAAAATGGGAATATAAAGCTCTTTGGTCTAAGACACTGTTTTGTGCTGCTACTTTCCCAAAGTTTGCCTCACACGAGGGATTTAATGGGATGAAGCCATTTTCTCTTCAGATCCCTTTGATTGTATTTAGGCAAAATGAAAATAGGGAAATTCTCTCCCTTAAGCCTTGCTCTTGTTTTATCACCAGACTCCAAGCCTGGAGATGAGGAAAGGGGTTGGAAGGGCTGGTGATTAGGAAGAAGTAATCCCTCCTCCACCCCGAGTGCAGGTAAGTCCTGTCTGCTCCTGTCCTGGCCAGGACGTCCGGGCGGGCTTGCAGGATGGTGTTCTGAGATCCCCCAGCTTCTGTCCCATGAAAACACCGGACACACCTTCCCCTTTGGGTGCCTCATTCTCTCTAAGAGTCAGTTTGGGGACCACAACTTCCAAATTGTGTTTTCTGAAATCAACCATTGTCTTGGCTTTTGGCTGGTTCCTTTTATCATAACCGGTTCTTTTTCTCAGTTTCTTCAGTTCAGTCTTCTCTCAAACAATCTCCCCATGGATGGCATTTCCAGTTTAAAGGTTGCTTTTATTTTGATTTTGAGTGTTTAAAGGCCTCCACCCCTTTATTTCCCCCGCTATGGTAAGTTGTAGTAGGGTTGGGGGATGTTGTGAGCAAGTTAGGGAACCACGTTAGGGTCACATTGGACTATTCCAAGTGATTGCATCTAGAGTCACATTTGGCCCTTTGAGAACCATGTTGGGGGGATTTTGGTAACTGGGCGTGTGAATAGGATGCTGCCTCCTGTGTCTGCCCTGAGGTACCACGCAGCGTCGGCTCCATCCTCATGGAGTGCACCTGAGTCTCAGGTTTGATCTATTTTTCAATCCTCCCTCTCATTTTCCATATGCAGTTCAGTTATTAGTTTTGACTTAATGAAGAACAGAGTTGGGGAACAAGCCAGGTTCTAAAGCAGGAAGGAAAGAGTCAAGGGCTCTGAAGGGGAAAAAAAAAAAAAGTGGCAGAGAATCAAATATATGCAACTAAGCACTTTTCACATTCACATTAAACAGTTTGATACCATTTTTTAAAAGAAGGAATGAAATATTTTAGATATTCTAAGCATAATGCTTAAACCACAAATTCTGTAAAAAATGAACAGCATTGGCTATTAACAGCTGTGCGCGTCATAAACACCTTAGGCGAGACAATCAGATACTAATGCCAGCAGCACCTCGCAGCCATCCGTCTGCACAGCACTTGACTTCTGCAATTTCATAAGATAAATGCCTCTGCTGTTTTAAGATGATGAAACTACAGCTGAGACGAATCTCCGTATTTCTCACCAGTGATTTAATAAGGGCCAGCTCAGAATAAATATGGGACGGCTACTCTGAAAGCTTTGGTAGCTTCGTGCTGAAACGTGTTGGAACTTGCTTCCATAAATTGATTGTATCCAAAATTCCACTTTGTCCACGCATGGAAGAAAGACGTTTACAAAGTCGTGGGCTTTAAACATTCTATGTAACATGCTCTAGTGTAACGAGGAATTGAAGGAAAGATGCATCTTGGGCAATGCCAGGGGCAGGGGATCAGAAAGTGAACTAATTTTTTGGCCTGAAATGTCTACCAAGAGAGACAGTGGGAAAGAAGGAACCTGGATCCTCATCTTAGGCATCTCATAAAAATGGTTTATGTCCTTCTGATATCACACTTGCCTTCTGGTTTATTTTTGTGTTAAACCCCATCCAGACCCTATGCAATAAGACAGGAAGATGGATATGTAAATGAGTCGCAGGGACAGGTAGCTAAATAAACACAGTTCAGTATATCACAGGCAGTTACTCCCAAAGCATTTAAAATCCTAGGGGACAAGACTGACTGTAATTTTAGGGGATCTATTTAAAACTTATATTCGTGAGTAAGAAAAGTTTTTTCTCTCTCTCATTTTTGATGAGTGAGAGAGAGCAAGTGAATAAGAGAACAAATGAGGAAGACTGATTTATTAATATTTGTTTGGGGCCCATGTTCTTGGCAGCAGGCAGTAACTCCTTACAGAGTTACCATTCGGCTGGTGTGAGCATGTGTGTGCATGTGCATGTGCGTGCACTTGTGTGTGTGTGCGTGTGTGTGCGGGCATGCGTGTGACTGTCATTGGTCTGCCTGCCCACTTTTCAGGATGACAAGAGCCTGTCAGGGGACAGCAGGGGTCCACTTCCTGGTGTTGGCAACGGCCAGCCAGCACGCTGACTCCTCAGAGGTTGTGGAAGCCCCGCCTTCGAACCCTGCAACTGGGGGGCTGTGTCTGTCCACAGCCTACCCCCCTGCGCTGGGCCTTCAGACTTTAATTACACCCTCCCTGGCTGAATTCACAGGTGGCTTCCCTGGGAGGAGGCGGGTACCTCTCCCCAGGCCCCGGCTGCTCATTTCCTCAGTGGATTAGCAGGGCCACGATGAAACAGAAGCTTGTGCCTTCTCCATTCTTTACACAACCTGGTGTTAGAGGTTGACCTTTCACCCCTGGAGATTCGGAGGATTAAGGCCGCTTTCAAGTCCCGCTCTGGTTACTAATCCACCACTTTCACTTGCTGTTATGTAAGCACTTCCTGACTTACCCTTTAAATCCTGTAAACATAATAAAACAGAGTTTAACCTTTACCTTTGGATTTCCCACTATCTTTCACGCTATCTACTCAACTGTAGAAGGAGCCGGAACAGAAAGCTAATAAGTGATAGCCTGGCTTTTTTTCTTTTGTCCTGGGACATGTTACAAAACATTACGATATTTAATATATGCAGGTCCAGTAGTTGTGGGGGAGCACCAAGAGCTTCAGACTAGGCCAGTAACGTTCCCCACAAAACAATGAAGCAGATGGTATTGGGTGTTTCCTCCCCTACCCCTTTTCAACAAATTACAGCCAATGAGGTCCGAATGATGGCTGGGAAAATGGGTTTTCAGGGCAGTTTGCAGTAATACAGTAATACGGACGGCCACCTCCCATCTCCAGCTCTGCACCCCCCTGATGCTGCCGCCCTGGAGGGCTCTGACCATTAGTCAGTCCCGGGTCCTAGACCCAGACAGCAAATCCAAAATCGTCTCAAACATCAAATGCATTCCCCCCTCCTGTGTTCTGGTCACCCTCCTGTGTTCTGGCCGGATGTCTTTCTGGAATGTTCTTTCTCATACAGGTAGTGTCCCACCAGAGTTCCTGAGCTGCCCACCATTATACCACTCCTTGTAGGTGGAAGAGTCGGGATTAGATTAATTCTTGTTTGTTTTTTGTTTTTGCAACTAAGAGAATCTGTCAAACTGATCTGGGCAGCAGCTGGTGGTGACAGGGACACAGGTGAGTGGTGTGTCCTCTGGACAGCAGGCCAGAAAGGGGCAGCTGGGGACCAGCCAGCCTGTGTCCCTGTCACTCAGCTTCAAATGGTGGCAATATCATTGACTCCTTCCTCTGGATTCCAGAAGAAAAAACTGAGCGTAGTGCTTTTGTTTCTAAGTTAATATTCATAGAGAATGTTTTGATTGTTAGAGTAAGGGATTATAAAGAAATGAATGCCCTTTATCATTAAAAACTACACTAATCTAATTAAATAATGGAAATGAATGCCCTTTTATGTGTCTAATGTGCTGTACAAATTTATCTTTAATCCGCGTGGTCTGTGGGTAAAACCAACGATCTCAAATCAGCTGTATCTCAGCAACTTCAGCTCTAACTTTTTGAGCACTTCCCCTGGGCCAGTCCTGGTGCAGTGTAGCCATGCGTCACATTAATTCAATCCACAGTGCAGTCCTGTGTAGTAGCTATTAGCAGTGTCCTCACCCACTCGGAAGTGAGAAAACTGAAATCGCAGGAGCTTAGTGCAGAACTAAGGTGTGCACCAGACCTGCCTGGCCTCCCTGTGGGCACCCAGCGTGCCTCGCACTAAGTGCTCTGGTGAGAGGTACAGCGGCCGTACCTCCTTCCAGCCCTTCTCCCTGTAACCCTGTCAGTCCCCACAGCCTCCAAAGCAAGTGATAGAGTTGTGCCCATTCGAGAGTTGAGATAATGAGGAGCCATAAAAATAAAATATGATTTTTCTTTTTAGTGTGTGGATATTTGGGAACATTCTCTGGAGAAAATGTGAGATGGCCTGGCTGAGCAGGAAGCAAAGGGTTGTTGGCCTAAGCGCATGAGGAACCACTGGCTTCTGCGGAGTTGCCTTAGCTTCGCCACTTCTCTCAGCCCCTGGAGACATCCCGAAGGCAGGGCACTTTGCCCTTCTCTCCACTAGGAGAGTCCTGGCGGGTGTTCTCCAGGCAGAGGCTTTGGGAGCTGGAGGCTGCGGAAGCACTGCCAGGACAGCCTGCTGCTCTCCATGCCCTTACGGCATCCCTTCCACTGCTGGGAAGGAAACGACACTGCTTTGATGCTGCCGGATGAGAAACACATAATTTGTGTCTTGCAGTAAATGCTTCTTCAGTGAGTCTCTGCTGGTGTAATGTCCTGTTTGCCATAAGCACGTCCTTTCTTGCAGGTAGATGTGTCACTGCTCTGCTCTCATGCGAAGCCCTCACACATGGGGATAGAGTGACGCTCCCAACAGGACATGCTCACGGGTCCACCCCACTTGCCCAGCATTGGAGCTGAGGGAGGAAGGGCCCCTCCAGCCCCAGCAAACTTTACTCGTTATTCGCTACATGTTCCTGCGGGGACAAGAGGCCAGAGAGAAGATCCATGGAAGCAAGAATGGGGATGATCCAGTAGGATGAATCCACAGCTGGCTCACCTAGGAGACTCAGGCTTCACAGCTGTGCAGTCACTCAGGCGTGCACACCTGTACGCACTCCCTCACACACCAGCCCCTTTGGTTTTTTCTCTCCTGACAAAGTCCCCTAAGTCCAGTCTTTTCTGATCCTGCCAGAGAGAAAGGGGAGAGTCCAAGGGAGTCTCTTCATCTCTGAAATGGGAAAAGCTATACCTGCTGTGCCTGGGTCTCAGAGTTTTTCTGCAGGTCACATGATGATAGGTGTGATCGAACTTTTAAACTGACGCCCAAATAGAAAACTCTGAGAGAGTAAGTTTCATGAAGACAGGGACTTTGTTTTGTAATATGTCAGGCCCTAAAAAGTCCCTGGTATCAAGTTGGTGTTCAATTAATATTTGATAAATAAATGAACAAATAATTGCATACTACCAGTAGTATGTTAATATAACATCACAAATTTGGGTATTCTAGCAATGGGAAACTCTATAAAGAAGATCACCAAATAACAAAGCCTTTTGTTCTTTGGAAACCAACATTCCTTTAAAGGATATTAGGTAGCATTTCAATATTTGACAAGATGTGAGAAGATTCTGTAATTATAATAGCAGCAGCCATAGTAAGTATAATAAAATATATTTAACTCAAACCGATTTTCTATAGAACCAATAATCTAAAATGTAGCTGAGGACCCAAGAGAAAACAAAGAGTTGCATGGCCAGCGTAGATTCCCTGGTGCCCACACATCAGAACCCAGTTGTTGGGGGACCTAGTCACTCTTACTTTGTACTTAGTCGCAGCATGCCCGGCAATTTATCTTCCCAAACCAGAGAGAGAGTTCAGAGGTGGAGAAGGCAGATAGCTACTGAAAATAAAAAGGCATACACACTGAACATCTAACTTAGGGTTATCTGATGTGGAGATAAACTTCCTCACAAATTCTCATAGTTCTTAAGTATTCACTTTTAAAGTTTTAAACAACTTGAAATTATTTTTATTATGTTGTATTTAGTGTAACTATACATCAGCAAATATTTATTGAGGGCTTTCTATGTACCAGGTACAGAGCTTAGAAAAGTGACCAAAATAGTAAAATGTTCTTTCCTTGTGAAGTTTAGATCCTTGAAGAAGGTGCCACAGAGGGACTAAGGTACTATGACATGGTAGGTCCATTGCAGCAGCTTCCCCCCAGTGTTGGAACAGTTGGGCATCAGTGGCTTGGAGTTAAAGTCAATTTCTGTGAAGATACACATCCTACAGTAGAGTCATCTCTACATCTAAAGAAGCTGGCACGGGGAGAGGTGGGACTGAAGTGATAGGATGGAGGCCACGGCAGGCTGTTGTTGGTTGTCTGCTCATTAATTCGAAAAGCGGGCCAACTGCCACCATGATTCTAATTCACTCTCTTTTCTGTATCTCGAACCCACACAGCTGGTTTTATATAATATATACCTACGTGAGGTGCCTCCACATCACCATGGTGTATAATTATTGCGTAAAGCTGTTCGGTATTGTAGACACAAAGTCTCGGGTCAGAAAGACCTAGTTCATTTCTCCTATGGGTAGTTCACCTTAAACTTCTGTAAGCCTTTATTTGCTCAGCCATGGAGTTGTTGAGATGATATCCACTTTGTAGGGATCTTGGGCAGGTCTGACATATGTAAAGCCCTTAGACCATTTGTGGTGTAGATGGATGCTTAGTGAACAGAAATATCTGTATTATTATGGCAACTTGAAATTCAGTGCTACCAAGAAAAGCTTAAATAATGTTCTGAATCTGTTTTTTAAAGAAAAGGATGAATATTTCTAACCAAGGGGACTTTTAATGCCACGTAGAATGATGAGTAATATAGTAGGGTGACAAAGGACATGGACCTTGGAGTCAGACAAAGCCAGGTCCAAATGCAGGTCCTTCATTCCCAGCTGTGAGCCACTGGACATGTGCTAAACATAGTGGGGGTCTCATTTCTTTACCTATTAAAGAATGGGCTGATTGTGAGGATTAAATTAAGTGGCATTATGTAAATAAGGTGTTTAGTAGATAATAGGAATTTAGTCATTATAGCTACTTATTCTTTTTACCTAAAAATTTCAATTATGTTGAGTGTCCAATCTCAACATTACCACAAAAATACATTAATAATCAGAATTATAGCAATAATGAATAATCATATCAGTTACCATCTAGGAGATGTTCATAAAAGAATCTTAACCCCCCCAAATCAACCCTCAGTGTTAAGAGAATATTTTTTTCTGGAAATTTTGTGTCAAGTATTTCTAGCAGCAGATGCATTTGCTAAATTTCATGCCATAAATAACCATAACCACTTAGAATTGTAGCTACATGGCTTCCTTGTAGCTCACACTTATCAATCAGCAGGGGTTGCTAAGGTCAAACAGTTCCCAAATAAAATGACAATGAAGGAAAGAACCAGGATAGATGGTTTTATGGCATAAGACTCTTTTCAAATTGAAGTGTGAAAAGAATCAATTCAGCCAGGTGCCCAACTGTCCCAAGAGTCCAGGTAGAGCAATTACTGAAATAACAAAAATGGATGTAAAAGAGAAAATGTAAAAAAGAGCCGTCCTACCAAGGTAATTCTGGAAAGGCAGTTTTGCACCTTGTAAACCTTCTGTTTCCATAGCTACCCCACAAACAATGGCTTCTGAGTCATGGAAAAACTGCATGAAAACATTTAGTGTGAAGGTGACTTTTCTAGAAGGAAATAATACTGAGGGGGGTTTTGAGTTTCTAGATCATTCTCTTTGTGTAAAATCCATTTTATATTTTGTGGACAAAAAGCGGCCCCCTTTCAAATCCACCTTGTCTCCTGTATATTAAGGGAGTTGGATTAGTGTTTGTTCTTTTTAAGAGGACCCCTTGATTCAGTGTGTAAAACAGATAAACAGAAGTTATATTAGTTGTTGCAGGATCCCATTCACGTGCTGCCCTCGCCTGCACCTGGGGTCCTAAGGAAACTCAGAGGACTTAATAGAGACCATCAAAAAATGACTTACACTCCGCACCCAGGTCTAATAGTCTACAGTTATTTTACTCTTACACTCAAGAACAATCCTCCCTCATGAGACATTTCCCATGTTTGAAGACACATTTAGAAGGTCAGGAATACTAGAGAGTATTTTGAAGTTTATAATAAGGGAAAGCCAGCTCCCAAAAATGCCAATGATGGCAGAATAAATGCCATTTCTGATACAGAGAGCACATCATAACCATATGGCTCTTGGGAAATCCTAAACAGTGATGGTTAGTCCAGGGTTGGTGCCATAATCAATGTCCATCTATAATACTTGCCTTTCTGGCTCATATAATGCCCAGGGGTAAGAAATCCCCAGCTCTGTCCTCTTCAGGGTCAGAACCCCAACTCATTAAACTTGAAATACTCTGTGAATAATAGAAGAGTCAGGTTGGAGAGAACCCTGAGAATTCAACAGGCACATCCCCCTCTGTGTCATTGTCTTACATTTCCAGGGAAGAGCTTCTGTGACCGCCTCAGTCACTATTATGGGGTTTTGCCACCTCTATGACTTAGAAGCCCTTTCTTGATAGCTAACATAAACCTTTCATGTGATAATCAGTACCCACTTTTAATCTCTACAAAGCAATGAAGAATTGCTGATGACTATTCTCAGCACCTTTGAGCTTTCTGAAGTCCCATATCTTCAGTTTATTTCTTCCTTGGTGTGGAAATTGCAAATGACTTCAGCTACAGACATTGTGAATTAATTTCCTATGCTTGCCCCTAGGGTCCTGGGAGGAAATGGGTGCACCTGCCCCAAATCAAATGAATAATTCATATCGCATCTGGGTCTAAAAGGTGATAGGCAGCATAGAAATGCAAAAACAGCTGGAAGCGAGATTACGGATGTCCCCCAAGAACACCGAGTCAGAAAGGCAAACTTGTTTAGGTGAATACCTAGTGCTCATTCGTCTGCTCCTTGCCAGCTTGGGCTTCTGTCATGGGTATTCATCTGACAGCTTTGGCCAGAATCTCAGGGACAAGAAAGTCCAAAGAAGACAAGACTCAGGGAATGGCTACCTTCTCCACATCAGAGGTAGATCACCCAGCTCTAGAGCCTGTAGCACATGCCTATGGGTACGCGAACATCCACGGACAAGTGTGTCTTCCTTCAAGGGCAGCTGGTGGTGTTGTTTGTGCAGCCATATACAGAAAGGGACCCCAACCTGCCATTTGACAGTTGTGTCACTGTGGGAGGTTGTTTTGGCAATGATGTCCAATATATGCTTTATTCTATATGCTCTTCTTTAATGTGAAATCCACATTGACCTTTGAGAGGTGGGTCTATGTTTTCCTCCCTTGAACCTGGATGCACAGTTGCAATTGCATCAACGAATAGAATGTAGTAGATGTGGTGCCACATGGCCTCTGAGGGAAAGTGATAAAAGGCACAGCTTCTACCTGGGCCTTTCTCTCTGGACACTTGCTCTTGGAATCCAGTTCCCATATTGTAAGGGAACCAAGGCCACATGGAGAAGCTACACATAAATGTGCTGACCAGTAGCCCCAGCAGCAGGATCCACCTCCAGACATGTGAGTGAGCTGGCCTGCAGGTGAATCTGGCCCCCAAAGTGAGTCTTGCAGCTTGAGGTCCCACATGATGCAGAGTGGGAGAAGCCGTTTCTGCCATGCCGCAAAGAGCTATGGTCCACTGAGACTGTGAGAAATAAAAGTGATTATTGTGTTTCAATGCACTCTATGTTTTGGGGTAATCTGTTGCACAGCAATTGATAACTAATCCAGTCATGTCAGGCAAATTATTTGGCCCTTTTTGTCACAGTTTCCTAATTCTCTATGGTCTGCTCTTAAGGATTTTTTAGGTAAAATAAATCAGATAACAGGTTTAAAGGGTGTTTTCAGAGTATGCAGTGTGTGAAAGGAAGCTAATGTAACATTATGGGGGCCTGAGACAAGTCAGGGACATGCTCTGGAAGGCTGCTCTCCCTTGGGCAACTTTGCATGTCACCTGGAGCCGTTTACACTTACAGCTGCACCTTGCACATAGCACCTGTTATCCTGGACACCCTTGTTTTCTCATTGTCCGCCCTGCTCAGGTCTCCACCCCTGAGGTAGGTGGTGAGCTCCTTGTGAACTGAGTCTCAACACTCTGAGCACCTGGGAGATATGCAGCAAGTACCAGCAGGCTTGTTTGTTTTTTTAACTCAAGGATGTTGCCAATCCAACAGAATAGTGTGCGTTGGAGGAGAAGGAGAGGACAGAGAGGGAGAGGTGGTGTTCCCTTCCTCCCTTCCATGTCTGATGATTCTCTCTTATCTTTCCAAACCCACTTGTGGGTCCCATCTCTTTGAAACCACTGCCAATCTCCTCCTTATTTACTGTATGGCTTCTAGGTTAACCCGTGTTGCCTTCGACTCACACCATCACATTGTTGCCATTACGCCCTGCTCCCTTCTAGACAAGAAGGTATGTCTTATATTCATATCACCAATACTTTGCCCATTCCTTGGCACAGATCAGATGCTCAAACAATGTGGGGAGTGAATAACATATCAATGAATGAATGAACAAATGAATGTATGAAGCCAGATCTGGTTCATTTGCCACTGGCTGGCACAGTGAACTTGGGTAAGTCTATTTATTTTTCTCAAGACTATTTTACTTATTTTCAAATGTGGAAAGTGTTAACACCTCTACTAAGAGCCAAATGAGATCATGTTTATAAAAGCACTAGAAAACTGTAAAATGCTGTTTAAATACAAGGATCATTATTTGTTCACTGTGCATAGAAGAGAAGAAAGATTGGAAGGAAAGGGATGGGAAGATGGAGGTGGGAAAGCAAGAAAGAAAATGCATCATCAACCACATCAAAAACAATAACAATAATAATAGCAGCTCACACTTAGCACTATGATAAACCAGGCGCTGTATTAAATATATAAACCCTTTGTCACACTATGCAGCAGAGGAAATGGAGGCACACAGTGGCTGAGTAGCTTTGCCAAGGCTGCAGGGCTGTTAAGACAGAACTGAGATTGAACCCAGACCAGCTGCCTTAGAGTCTATGTTTTTGAGCACAACTAAGCTGTCTCCTAAAATTCATCCACAGGTAGGAGGCCTCTGAGATCTCCACCCCACCTGCCGGAGGATCAGATCCCTCCAGACCGTTAGCCTCAGATCAAATGTATCAGCAAACATGTCTTGAGGAAGCTCTAAGACAGGCTAGAAAGGATTTATGGGAAACATCTTTCTTGCTGGACATCCACTGGGCTGGGGTGCCCCCAGTAGAGCTTTGACTTCTTTGGACTGCCCCTCTGAAGACCCGATAAATGTCCCCAGGTGTGGTGGAACAACTCACTGATGATTTAGCGAAAATTAGTTCTCAGACTGTCCAGCTTCATCTCTCTGTGCCCACCCCTCCACCTTCTCAAGTTCCCTGGGCTTCACTCCTTTATCGTCTTTGCTCCCTATATCTTTGTCAATTGCTCACTTTGTCAGTGACACATTTTCCTGACATTTGCCATTAAAGTTGGAAGATGTAGAGCAAGAAATAACTTCTCTAAGAAGTTTTCTCATATTTTACAATTGGAGCTTAATTTCTTTCACATAAGGTTGTTGGAAGAACTACATTTCTTAGTAAATAGTAAATTGCATCTTGAACTGAAAGGCTTATCCTTCCTTAGAAATAGATTACAAATAAGTGTAAAAAAAAGTAGAGTTGCCATAGTGGAAAGAGTTCAGGATGGGAAGTTCTGGGATTTAGTGCTGATTTGGCCAAGTTACCTCCCACCTGTAATGAGAGGTTGCAACTAAATTACCCGAAGGACTCCTCCAAACTCTGAATCTAGACCATCCGGAGAAGACATGCGGCATATGGAACCGGAAGCCCTGGTTCTCTTGGGGAAGGAGTGCTAAAGAAGCTGCCTTGCTTTCTAATTCTGCTTTGGGGGGAGAGAGGGCTGGGTAAATGGTGGTTTAACCCAGAATGATTACTTAATGGGCCGAGGACCCTTCAGCACCATCATGGGGCTCAGTGCCCTCTGCTTCAGCACGCTTTGTGTGTTTGCTGTGGCAATCTTTTTATTCCCCTAAGCTCCCTACCACCCCAGCTTCTGTGGCTCTCAGGTAATGCCTGAAAGGTCCACAAGGCCCAGGTTCCAGAGCCACCAGCAAGCATGCCCACCATCTGGGATGCAAAGGTGAGGAAACAGAGCAGGGACAATCATCTTCCATGGGATGTGTAACAGAAGACTCTAGATGACAGATTAGAAGACCCAAGCTGAGAGCCATCTCTTACCTCCTCTCCCCCTGCCCTCAACCATGAACATTATTACCATTGTCACTGTTATTAATGATTTAAAAGCAACCCATGAATTAGCATCAAAGTATTTGCTGCTGTGACTTCATGAGGGCTTTGTTATCACCTGGGGAATTCATCTGTATGTGAATTCAGAGGGCCCAGGTATTGCTCTGAGTTCTAGAGCGATATTGTGGGCTTTGGGGCCTTCACAGAACAGCAGTGACGCTGCCAGCAGATCAAGTCTGATGGGTAAGACCCTCACATTTTGCTCTAGCTGTATTTCGAGTAAAGGAAAACAAAGTGGCTGGAATATATATTTAAATATGCCTTTTCTGGCTGTCTAAACTCATCCCATTCCTCAAGGCCATCGTCAAATCTGTATCCTCTCAGGGGTCTTTGTTAGGTAACACTTATCCCCTCTCCTTTGTCTGAACAAGTTGGGTTCAATGACAAAACTAAGAAAGGTTATGGTGTTGCACACAAATGATTTAAAAAAACTAGCTCATAAAATAAGGGTACAAATACGCAATACAGTTCTGATTTTCCCCACAATTTTTTTTCAGATGTTGAAAAATCAAATTCTACTTTTAATGGCCTTTTCCTCATTCCTTTGGTGCTCTGGATTGCCGATCTCAGAGCATGTGCTGATGTTGCCTGTTGGGGAAGCCAGTGCTGGTGTTGGTACTCAGGCAAAGAGAAGATAGAAAAGAAGAAAAGAGGATGGGCTCAGAATAGGATGGTTGCCTGTCTGCACAGGCTCTGCCTTTGGCCCTGAGAACAGCTAAGGAAGGACGAATGAGAACAACGAGGTGTGAGCTGCTCTCTCGGGGAGAAAAGGAGGACAAGAGACAGTACTAGCAGGCACTCATCTCCAGCTGCTCTTCATTCAGGAATCCTCACCAACTCTTCGAGAAAATACGGAGAGGTATTGTGTGTTGAGTGACGAGTCATAGAGTTCTAACACTCAGGTCCCAATTACTACTTACCAATGATGATGATGCCAAACGAAGCAGTCACTTTTCTCAAAACAGAGGTACCGGCATTCCTGCATTTTTGGGTGTAAGGCAACTTTAATATGATTTTCCTGGCTTAGGTATGTTTTATGACTTCTCCACTCACTCTGAAAATACTAGTCAACATTTAAAACACCGGACAGAGAAAGGCCTGTAAATGTGCAGGGCTATTGGGTGGGGGGAAGGACTCCAGAAGGCAGCCCTTGTCATTCCATTGGCCCTGCATTGCTTTCAGCACATGGGCAGCACCATAGGGCACAAGATCCCCACAAGGGAAAAATCTAGAAAAGCATTTTTTACTTTTTTTTGTCAATCCTCATCTGAGGATATTTTTTCCATTGATTTTTAGAGAATAGAAGGGAGGGGGAGAGACAGAGAAAGAAAAACATTGATGTGAAAGAGACACAATCATTGGTTGCCTCTGGCACATGCCCCAGCCAGGGTCAGCACATGGACAGGACCACAGGATACGAGAATGTGGGCACATACCTAGGATCAAGTCTGCAACCTAGGTACATACTCTTGACTGGAATCAAACCCAGGACCCTTCAGTCCACAGGCCAACACTTTATCCACTGAGCCAAACTGGCTAAGGCTAGAAAAGCATTTTTTATCTATTAAACAGTTTTTATCAGGGTTTCTAATAAATGCTTCAGAAAAGGGAGGTTCTGCTGATAATCTAGGAAAGTACTGGGTAAAACAAATGTGTTTCTTTTTAAATTGGAGCATACTTTTATTTTTAATTTTTATTATTTTAATATTTAATATGTCCTTTATTAACTTCCCTCATCCCCCACCACCACCTCTGGCAACCTCCAATTTGTTCTCTGTTTGCTGTTGTTGTTGTTCGAAAATTTCACACATAAGAGAGATCATGTGGTATTTGTTTTATTCTGACTGACGTATTTAACTTAGTATAACATCCATGTTTTTGAAAATGGTAAAATTTTATTCTTTTTATGGCTGAATAATATTCCATTGTGTGTTAGAGGCCGGGTGCACGAAATTTGTGCATGGGGGGGGGCATCCCTCAGCCCAGTCTACACCTCTTGCAATCCAGGACCACTGGCTCCTAACTGCTCGCCTGCCTGCCTGCCTGCCTGATGGCCCCTAACCACTCGCCTGCCTGCCTGATCACTCCTAACTGCCTCTGCCTCAGCCCCCGCCACCACAGTTTTGTCCGGAAGGATGTCCAAAATGACATCTGGAAGGTGATTTGGCTGTCTGGTCTAATTAGCATATTATTATTATATACTAGAGGCCCAATGCATGAAATTCATGCAAGAGTAGGCCTTCACAGCTGTGGCTGCTGCCAGCTGCCTTGATCCCTCGCAGCCACGGCGGCTGCAGCCCTAGTGGCTGCAGCCCCAGCAGCTGGAGCCCCAGCTTTGTCCAGAAGGTCATCCAGAAAGACTTCTGGAAGGTCATTCGGCTATCTTGTCTAATTAGCATATTATGCTTTATATATATAAAACATTGCAGTGAAAATGAATCTAACTTTTTATCTTAATGTTTTTATTTTCTTCAGATGAATACCAAGAAGTAAAATTGCTGGATCATATCGTAGTTCTATTCTTAATTTTTTGAGGAATCTCCATACTGTATTTTATATTATATCAACTTACATTCCCACCAACAGTGCAAAGGGTTTGCTGTTTGCCACATCCTCACCAAAGCTTGCTATGGCTTGTCTTTTTTATCGCAGCCATTCTAACAGGTATGAAATGATATTTTCATTGTGGTTTTCATTTCCATTTCCCTGATGATTAATGATATTAAGCATCCTTTCATGTACCTGTTGGCCATCTGTATGTCTCCTTTAGAAAAATGTGTATTCAGATCTTCTGCCCATTTTTTAATAGAATTGTTTGGGATTTTTATTGTTATTGAGATTATGAGTTTCTTATATATTTTAGATTTATGATTTTCAAATATTTTTTCCCATTCAGTAGGTTGATTTTTTATTTTGTTGATGATTTCCTTTACTGTGCAGAAACTTTCTTGTTTGATGTTGTCCCATTGATTTATTTTTGCTTTTGTTGCTTTTGCTTTTGGTGTCTGATAAAAAAAAAAAATCCTTGCCAAGATCAATGTCAATGAGCTTACTACCATGTATTCTTATAGCAGTTGTATGGCTTAAGTGCAGCGGTTCTCAACCTGTGGGTTGCTACCCCTTTGGGGGTCGAACGACCCTTTCACAGGGGTCGCCTAAGACCATCGGAAAACACATATATAATTACATATTGTTTTTGTGATTAATCACTATGCTTTAATTATGTTCAATTTGTAACAATGAAATTGGGTGTCATTGGTTGAGAACCACTGGCTTAAGGTCTTATGTTTAAGTCTTTAATCTACTTTGAGTTAATATTGGGGTATGATTGTTCATTTTTATGTAAGATAGTTGTTCAGTTTCATTCTTTTGCATGTGGCTGACCATTTTTCCTAATACCATTTATTGAAGAGACTGTCCTCTCTGCATTGTCTATTCTTAGCTCCTTGACTGTAAATTAATTGACCATATATGTGTGGTCTTATTTTTCCTGGGAGTTCACATTTAACATGCAGATAATCCTGATTAGATCCACAAATTAGAAGAGAATGAGGGTTTTGATTGGGAAAAAGATTGTGAACTTTGACTATTTTAGATGAGTTTGGTTAGAGAGAGCCAGCCTGTAGAACTGAGAGATGGGGAGGTTTGGAGAGAATAAGTCCAGTCAAGTTGAGAAAAATAAAAAAGAGAAGGCAGATGGATTCCATTTTAGAATTATATTGTAATCAAAAAAATGGATGAGCAATTAGTCCCAGAGGATAGTTACCTCAGACCAATGAAATAAAAATCTAAGGTGGGATCTAGGTAACAGTTCTTTTTAAAAGCTCTTGAGGTGATTCTACTGTGCAGCCAACATTAGGACTATCCTATAGCATTTGTTTGGAATATGCTTGCAGTTCAGGTAGCTTCCACAGGGTGCTGGCTGATTTTAGTTTCACACGCAGATGATTAGTTTCATTTCAGGCAACTGAGAGAAAGCAAGATGAAAAACTATGCAAACATATGCTTCCCATTAAAATATATTTCTTCATAAAAGTGAAGGTATAAATATTAATTAAACTATAATTCCTACTTTAAAATAGCAAACTTAATAATTTAGAGGATTTTAAATAACTGCCAACAGCTAAATTCAAGTTGAATACTCACCCAATTTTTAATGATGATTATTCACTGCTTACCTTTTCTCTGGTTTCCTGGGAAGACTACCTTTGCTCACCTGAACACTGGGAGCAAACTCATAGTTCAGCTCCCAGTAAGGACTGTGGCTCTTAACCTGAGACTTAAAGGTCTTCTAGACTTTTTGTCTAAGGTTGAGATGACAGCGGAAGCAGCAGCAAAGACTCACCCAGACTCAATCCCTAAAGAAACAAGTTGAAACTGCTTTGTTAAGACCTGCCAAAAGCTCACCAAGAGCAACCAAGCAGTGAGAGGGGATCCTTCTTGTAACATAAACTTGACAGTTTCTGTGGTGGCCAAGGCAAGAAAAACAGATGGTCT
The DNA here is from genome assembly GCF_963259705.1 of Myotis daubentonii. Lineage (NCBI taxonomy): Eukaryota > Metazoa > Chordata > Mammalia > Chiroptera > Vespertilionidae > Myotis > Myotis daubentonii. Next base: position 84,936,099 of record NC_081846.1, read on the forward strand.
CTGGCAAGCAGTGAGTGTCATGCCAGGGCTCTCCAGACCTCCTGGCCAGGGCTGCGCTTCACTGCCACCAGGCTCGGTCTTTCTCCACCTCTGCATTATTGAGCCACAAAGAAATAATGGATAAGCAATGCTCTGCCCTCAGAATGCAGCTCTCAGGGAAGACAGAAAAGGCAAGAAGGGTTCTAAAAGATTAGCCCAAATTACATATAATAAATAAAGGACTTATACAAACATGTTCAGGTTAACCATGAGAAATGTAAAAAAAAATGGTACATGAATCTCAGGGGGTGGGATGGGCAAGAAGAGATTATCCAAAGAACTTATATGCGTACTAGAGGTCTGGTGCACGAATACATGCACAGATGGAGTCTCTCAGCCTGGCCGGCGATTAGGGCCAATTTGGGCAGTTTCTCCCAGTCCTAATTGGGGCCGATCAGAGGCAGCCAGCTGGGGGGCAGGACCACAGGAGGTTGGCTGGCCAAAGGAAGTTGGCTATGGAACTGCACTAACCACCAGGGGGCAGCTCCTGCATTAAGCATTTGCCCCCTGGTGGTCAGTGCGCATCATAGCGACCAGTCAACGATCGCTTAGGCATTTATATATATACTAGAGGCCCAGTGCACAAATATTTGTGCACTCAGGAGGGTCCCTCAGCCCGGCCTGTGCCCTCTCACAGTATGGGACCTCTCAGGGAATGACTACCTGCTGGCTTAGGCCCGCTCCCCGGGGCATTGGGCCTAAGCTGGTGGTCAGACATCCCTCTGGCAGCCCGGAAGCCCTCGGGGCATGTCCACTTGCCTGTGGGGAGCAGGCCTAGCTGCAGTCAGACATCCTTAGCGCTGCTGAGGAGGCGGGAGAGGCTCCCACCACCACTGCTATACTGGCAGCCGTCAGCCTGGCTTGTGGCTGAGCAGAGCTCCCCCTGTGGGAGCACACTGACCACCAGGGGGCAGTTCCTGCATTGAGTGTCTGCCCCCTGGTGGTCAGTGTGTGTCATAGTGACCAGTGATTCCCAGTCACTCTGCTGTTAGGGTCAGTTTGCATATTACCCTTTTATTATATAGGATAGAGGCCTGGTGCATGGGAGGGGTCTGGCTGGTTTGCCCTGAAGGGTATCCTGGATCAGGGTCCCACTGGGGTGCCTGGCCAGCCTGGGTGAGAGGCTGAGGGCCATTTTCAGACTGGCCACACCCCCTTCAAGGTGGGGGTCCCCTCTGGGGTGCCTGGCCAGCCTGGGTGAGGGGCTGATGGCTGTTTGCAGGCTGGCCACCCAAGCTCCCAGTGGAGGCTGGCTGGAAGCAGGTATCTTGGATTTATGTAGCTTCTATAATTGAAACTTTGGCCTCCACAAAAGGCTGTTGCCTTTTGTGGAGTCCACAGTCGGACAGAGCAGGCAGGAAGCTTTGCTTCCTCCATCGCCTGGGCAACCAAGCCTCCTGCTTGCTCCAGCTCTGTGGCTGCCGGCCGCCATCTTGATTGGGTTAATTTGCATATAGTTGCTCTGATTGGCTGGTGGGCGTGGCTTGGGCAAAGCAAAGTTATGGCCAATTAGCATCTTTATCTTTTATTAGTGTAGATAGATATGCATAACCCATGGACACAGACATTAATGCAGTCAAAGGCAAGGATAGTATTCTCGGTAGGGGCGTGGTCAATGGGGTAAAAGGGGACATCTATAATACTTTCAACAATAAAGATAAATTTTAGAAAAGAAATAGCACAACTACTTAAACACACTACACCAGAAACACTGCTACTGCATCTACTAATTCATAGTGAAACATTAAAGGGATTAGCATCTCCAAAGAAGCAGATGAAGAACCCAGGCTGGAAGAAGATACAACTGAAGGAACAGTGGCAGATTTCCTACAGGTGCTTTGTGCCATGGAACAGTTTAAAAAGAATACCAAGTTTTAATAAGAGTACTAAAGCAAAAATCATAAAAGCCTTTACATTTTGTGTTGTTGCTAATAATAATGACCCTACAATATAAATAATATTTTGTTACATTTTGCACATCTTAAAGATCTAAAAAATTGGTGACATCTTTTCTAGGAGAGAACTTTCTTTCACGTCACCTTCCCTCTTCAAATTCCAACACACTCTCTTAGAATAAATAATAGTTTACAGACTGATTCCCAGAGTATATATCAAAGCCCACTAATACCTTTTGAAAATTAGAAGTTGGCTTCTGTATCCAACAGGTGAATTCATCCTCATTTATTTTAATCAAGCATTATATAAGGTCTTCATTAAACTATGATAGTTTCTGAAGTTATTTTGTTTTTGTCTTTTCTCTCTAAACTTTTCAAAGCACAGAAGAGAGACATAATAATTATTAACCATAATGCTTCAGTGGTTTAAAAAGAGTGCAGGTTGGGCCACTGTGGAGATTGCTGGGTTATGTTTTCAGTCTAAAATACAAGTGAACTAAGAAGAGATAGAGAAAGATAACACTTTGTCAATAAAGAGGAAATTTCCGTTCTCTATCTCTGGACTTGGAGGCTTTTGTAGGAAGGACAGTTACTCTATCTAGAAAATATCACAGTCAACTCTTGCTCACCAGCACAATGGAGGAAAGAAGACAGTTCAAAAATAATTCCCTTGCCGAAACCGGTTTGGTTCAGTGGATAGAGGGTCGGCCTGCGGACTGAAAGGTCCTAGGTTCGATTCCGGTCAAGGGCATGTACCTGGGTTGCGGGCACATCCCCAGTAGGAGATGTGCAGGAGGCGGCTGATCGATGTTTCTAACTCTCTATCTCTCTCCCTTCCTCTCTGTAAAAAATCAATAAAATATATATTTAAAAAAAAATAATAATTCCCTTATGCTCTGAGTTACATGTCACGATCTGGTGGCCACCACCAATCAGTCAACAGACATTTATTTAGTGCCTGTGGTGTGAGAGCCACACCAAACCCTGGGAGCCAGTTTGACATTGTAGTCTGCTCAGGTAACAGCTATAAGTGTCTGTGTGCCATCCGGGCCATGGGGAGGAAGACCGAGGAGGGCGTGGAACAGTGGAACAAACCAGGCTGGAATTAAAAGTCGGCCACACATAAACAGGAAAATCCTCTCCTGCAGAACTGAGAGTTGATTAAATAGATGCAGACCAGGGCACGCTAGTCAAGACCTGCCCTCGGGCTGTGCGCATGGACAACGCTGCTCCTCAGCGCCGCAGCCCTGTCGCCACGAGCAGCATCAGATCCTACCGCACAGTCATGACCAGCTAACTGAGGGACAGTCCCAGGTTTCCTCACGCGTTTCTGCCCCTCTCTGGGCTGGGCAGATGACAGCGGTTCTGAGTGAAATGTTTTCCTGCTCATGCCTGGCCCGAAGAACCAGGCCCGCATTGCCCCTACCCATGGAGGCTGAAGAAGACTAGCTGAGCCTGGAGGAGCTGGCTGGGAGCTCTCCTGGCTCTGCAAGTGCCATTGCCGTGCCTACAGGCTGCCTGTTAATAGGCCTGCACTTGGGGGAGGCACCCCTGGAGCTCAAGCTCATGCCTGGAGGGGCCTGCACAGCTGGCCTTCATTCTCGGACTAAATTTGTGGTTTCAGTTCTGGCGACATGTTCGAATTTGCTGAGGAGACTTTAAAATATAGCCGTGCCTGGGCCCACTCGAGAGCATGGAATCCCACTCTCTGGGGCGCAGCCTGGACATGACTATGTTCGGGAGCTCTCTGCGCAGTTCGCGCATGCAGCCAGGGTGGAGAGCTGATTGTTAAGGGCACTCTTTAAACTCATTAATGTCTCTCAGTCTGTCTTTTAAAAGTGTCCCCCAAACTCGTATAGAAATTCCTGTTGGAGGCCCACCCTTTGCCAGGAGCCCCAGTCACAGCCCCACGGGGTTGGGGGTGGGGGGCGGGGGGGAGGGGTCTCGCTGCCAGTGCAGGTTCTCATTGCAGGTCTTGATAGCTCTTGGTTGCCCGAAGTCCCTCCCCAAGATGGGAACTAACAGTAGCTGAGTCCCCAGCCTGTCACTGTACCAGTTAATCAATGTGATCACTAGTCCTCATCCCAGTCCGGTGAAGAGTTAACCCGCTGGACATGTGAGAAAACTTAGGCCACGGAGAGAAGGAACTTGAACTTGACTTCTCCTATCTTTCACCTCAGTGCCCTGAGCCTGGGACCCCAAATATTTTCTCGGCTGGAGCGTTTCTTGTACCCCCAGATCTCCTCACAGATCTTGCTCACCATGATCCAGAGAGCCCCACCTCCTTTCAACTCCCCACCCCCATGTCCCCTCTGTCCCTCTCACCCAAATGCACAGACCGATCAGCATCAGTGCTGGCCCAGAGGGCACTGTCCTTGGTGCCAGAGACCCAGCCTCCTGGTCAGGAAGAATGAACACTTGCCTCAGAGGAGTAGCCGTGTCCTACAGTAGTTAAAGGGACATAACCATGGCTGCTCTAAACCCATTGGGTTTCCAGTTAGTTCCCCATTAGGCAGCAGCCCTGTCTGGGGGTCCGGTGCTTCCCACCTGAGACCTGGACTGAATCCCTGCGGAGTTGGGAATCACCTCACTCATTGCACTGACAAGGGAAATCAAGGGAGACTGTTCTCAAATTCAAAGCTCCCTCGTTCTTGCTCTTTAACCCTGATGTGTAACAGAGCCTCAGTTTTTCCATCTGTAATATGGGAGTTATAATGGCATTTTCCTCACTGAGCTTCTGTGAGGACTTAATGAGGTAATAGAGGTAGATATTTTGCGCAGTACCTGGCATGCAGTGGGCACATAACAAATGCCGCTGTTGTTCTCGTCACCTGTACCTTTCACCTGTAACCTTTCCCTCCTGACCTTCACCTTCACCCAGCCAGTAATATAGTTGTTATTTAAAACCAAACTCAAATACTTCTCTCTTCTCAGAAGGCATCCTCAGACCAGCTGTGGAGTTGGTTATGCCTCTGTGCAATTTCACCATGAGCCCACCTTTCCCTGCCTTCCCTCGGACCTCGCAGCCCCTGCCTGGATACTGCCATGGCTTCTCTCTCCACAGACTCTCAGCCACCACCTCTTCCATACTCCAGGCCGCTGCAGGGACAGCCCTGTAATGCTAATCTGATTGGTGACTCCTCTACTGAAACTCCTTCACCAGCATCTGGCTCCGAGGTGCCTTCAGCAGGAAGTCCAAGCTGCCAGCACCCCAGGTTAGTCTCCGGGGAACTGGGTCCTCGCTGAACTGTGCAGTTCCCTCCATCCCGGCAGTGGTTGACAAGCTTCTCATCCTTTATGGACAGCTCTCCCTCTTCTCTGAGTAGCACCTACCTGTCCCCTATGCCCCCCCACCATGGACCTTCCCAACAACCCAGCATATTCACTCTGCGAGCCATCTCCAAAGGTCTCCTTTTGAAAGTCTTCCCTTACCTGCCCCACCCCAGGCAAACTGACCGCGTCCTACTTTGTGCCTTTCAATAGACTTTGAGCACTGTGTCTGAATAATTGTGTTATTACTCACTACACATCTGCAGAGAAACAGCATCTGAATAGTAATAGTAATAATCACAGCTTAGATTTATGGAGTGCTCAGCATTCAAGGCACTTAACACTTATTATTAACTCAGTCCTCACGATCGGGGGAAAGAGGTTCTATTACTATCCCATTTTATAGATGAGGAAACCGAAGCACAAAGACATTAAATAATGGTTCCAACGTCAAACAATTAGTAAACAGTTTATTCTCAGAGTGCTGGTATATAGAGGTGCTTGGTAAATTTTGTGGAACTGAATTATTTTGGTTGTAGTTGAACTACCCCAAATTCAGGTGGTTTATGGGCTGAGCTCTCCTGCATTGGTTAAATCCCCTCACCTGAGGGTCATTAGCTTGTATTTGAAGCTGAGGCCACATGGTGTGGGACTCAAGTGAGCGCCTGACTGGCACACATTCCCCTCCAGGTTTGCAGCTAGTTGTTCTGTGAATTCATAGCACACAAATATTTTATGACTGCACTTATTCATCATAACAATATGAATGAGCAACTGAATAAAAGCTGAATCCCTTGTGAAGCCAGAGGAAGAGTGATTAAATTATAATCATCCTGGATTAATTAATCTATAATATTTGCTCTTTATATGAAAGAAGAAAATCAGCCTTCAACATAAAGGTTATGTACTCCTGAGGTCTGTGTCTTAATAAAGGAAAGGCTTGGGGAAAAAACTTGACAAGCCCCCAAGATACGACATGTTGTAAATGTAGACAGAAGGTTATTACTGATATAAAATATATTCAATGTAATTATCAGCCACAACAAATAATCAGAGCAATGATAATGAATAATTAACATTTTTATACTCCTATAGTAATGTGTCTAATAGATAAGTGCACAACATTGAATTAATTTATTGTGCTACAGTGTTTTTAGTAATGAAAATAGCCTAATCAAAACATCTCTCCCACGGTATTGCCCAATATTGGCAGAAATTGCTGATAAGGTGTACAGTATTTCTTTGTTTCTGATCCAATTATAGTAGAGATGCTGCGACATATTTAGAAAAAGTTAAGTAGATAAATTGTGGGAAGAATAAATTCCAGGCAAGCTATTGATCTCAGTTCAGGAGGAAACAAACTTAAAGATATCCCAGTTGGCCCCTGAAACTAAGGGTTAATAAAGATGTTGAGCAATTGTACTGACCTGAGAAGAAAGAGTGTACACAGAGGAGAGGGAACCTATCAATCAGATTCGCAAAGGACTTTCATGGGTATCTTTTTGTTTCAACTGCTGCTTCCTCTGGTCTAGCTTTCCCCAAAGCAGGGAGGAGAAAGTTGGCCTTTGTCAGCAATTTTACTGTAGAGCTTAAAGTCACTTCCTCCTCTTTGCCCCTCGTCACTTTGTCCACATGTTGGACTAGAATGATCTGTTTCTTACACCTGCCTTTCTTGTCAAGCATAGCAAAGGCCACCTTCTGTTCATCTTTTTATCTTCAGGACATCTCCCCATGCCTGGACACTCAGTGAAATCATTGATGGACTGAAAGTCTATTTACTTCTACTACATTAGGAGATATAAATGGTAATGGGTTGCACATGCTCATAGTATCAGCTCATAATCTATTACCTAAAGCAAGCATGGTGGCCAAAGGTGTAAGGAGCAGGGATATGTGAACAATGGCTGATTCCGCTTTTGTGAAGGGTGCCTGTGAAGCATAGGTCTAGATACAGGAAGCTATTTTCTGAGTATGGAGGCGAGTGCTACCAAGTAGGGCATGACAACAGTTAGCTTATGAAAGAGGCCGAATGGTATGTCAGACTTCTTGTTGCCATGGTTTTTAAAAGCTTCTCTACAGCTACTTCTTCTCAAACTCTAATGTACACATGAAACACTTGCAGAGTTTGTTTAAATGCAGATACAAACAAGTCATTCTCAGGTGGATTCTGCATTGCGGACAAGCTCCCAGCTGATGCCAGTTCTGCTGGTCTCTGAATCACACTTGATGTTACGAAGATCTGTGGGACCTCTTCATGCTCCACTGTCTGTTTAGCAGTTTTAGATATGTTTATAATTGCATAATATGGGCATAATTGATCTCAGTTTGACATGCTTATCTCAATTTACCATGGATATTGTTGTCTTTCTAAAGAAGCTGTAAAGTCTCCCTCTACATTGTTCCTGGTAGCAGAATGGTCAAATTGTCTGTATGGTAGCTAAGGAGAAACAAATAGCTTCTTAAGATCTAAGCATGTATGCCAATGCATATCCATGCTGTGACGGTGTCTCATTTTCAAATGTAATGTCATTGCATGGAGTGTGGTCTGTGCCGGCTGCACCATGACTGCCTCGGTAGGTTGCACATCACCTTCACATTACTATCTCTACATTCCTTTCACAGCAACAACTGGATTTTTTTTCAAAGAGGGAGGAGATAAAAAGGATGAAAAGAAAAAGAAATAACTAACTCTAGGCCCTGGCCAGGTAGCTCAGTTGGTTAGAGAATTGTCCCAATACACCAAAGTTGCAGGTTCTATCCCCAGAGCACATATGAGAATCAACCAATGAATGCATAAATAAGTGGAACAACAAATTGATCTTTCTCTCTCAATTCAATAAATAAAAACAATTAAAAAAAAGAAATAACCAACTCTATCAATAGAATAACCACTATTTAGTCAACAATTGCTAAAAGCCTGGACTGTGCTAAGCTTTTCATACTGAAACTGAGGCAACTGAGGCCCAGGTGACTTAGGAATCTGACCCCACAGTTTGAACAACTTCAGTGACTGTGCCAGACCCAGTGCTCGAGTCATACCTGGACTGAGGAACTGTAAGACCAGAAAGAATACGACAGATGTGTAGCCTATAAGGGCTCACTCTTTGATAAATGAGATAAACATGACAAGAGAAATCTCTGTGGTTCAGTGGAGTCACGCCAAATGAGGAGAGGGCCCAACATAAAACAGAACAGAGAAGGAAGACTTATTGCAAACCACAGTTGCCACTTGGGGCTTCGTGAAGATGGTTAGGACCAGATTTGGCCCTAGGAATGAAAGAGGTAGTTGTATTTAAGTTAGGCTAGAGGAGGACCTGACAAAGGTGGGCTTTAGGAAGCAGGGACTGGAGTGATGTGGCCAGACCAGGAGATTCTGTGTCCCCTAGAAATGTGGTTCCCAGATCTGAATCTGCATCAAACTCACCTTCAGATTGGAGTCAAAACACAAAATGCCAACCTTCCCTCCCTCCAGATTGACAGCATCAGCGTCAGTGTCTTCCCATAAGTCTTTGCAAATGTGATTCCCAGAAGCTGCCTGTGTGGGGATGAGATTGGCCTCTGGGCACTCCACCAGCCCAGGAGCCTGTGAAGACAGGACAGGAATCCCTCCTCTCAGTGTCCCCAGCCTTAGCAGAGTGGCCCGCATGGAGTAGGGACTCAGTGCTGGCAGAAGAAATGAACTGATGTGGCCTCCAGTTGGTGAGAGAGAGGAGGAGGCTGTGCTTACAGAATCACCAGGGATAGGCTTTAAAAAGCACTGGAATCTTAGCTAATTTGGAGGAAATTTGGAATCAGCTTTCCACAGAATAGACCCCATCTCAAGTTGTGCAGATTGTGGGACTTTTGACCAGGAATGGAAGTGGGCTACACCAAACCTGGCTGGACCCAAGACCTTGCTCCTGCCATGACTGGGACTGAGCCGGGGCCTGCAGGTGAATTGGAGAGGCAGGCAGGGCCAGGCTTAATGAAAAACATGCTTTTCTCGGCTCCCATGCCCAAAGCAGCTCCAATCCCCCTCTCAGCCCCCATAAGGATTCCTCATAGAATCTCTTTAATTTTTGTTTTCAAATTTCTTGAGGGGTCCAAAGAAATTTGAAAAGATGAACTTCCAGGTTTAGCCACTATTGATTTATTTTGGTTCCAGTTGGCAGGTTTTTATATGAAAACGAAGAACAAAGGGACTCTCCAGGGCCTGAAGTGATTACAGCAGATCCTGTCCCACCTGTGGAACTGGGGAGGGCCCAATTTCCATCGAGCAGCATATCAACAGAGAAAAAAAAACAACAAACTTAAAGCTAATACCTGGATGTTTGCTAGGTAAAATTATGTCAATTACAGGAGTGAGGCAAGCAAATGATTTTTACTGCTATCAGTCAGAATAAAAATCGGTTGATCTACACTGATTGAAGGAATTATTCATTGATGCTCTGGATTTTACTAGTATAGACACACAACTTCAGTTATGTCATTAGGCGCTGTGTCTGACTCTAAGTGACTGGAATCTGAAAAGCAATGGCTTAAACAATTCAGGCATAAATGAGGCATCTAGAGGTAGGCCATCCTAGGATGCTCAAAAGACCCCCACGATGCCATCAGTGACCAAGACTCCTGTGTTCTGCTCTGCCATCAAGTTCCCTGTGCTTGTTGCCTCACGGTGATAAGATGGCTGCTGTACCTTCACCACGGCATTCAATATCCAGGCAGAAATAATTTGAAAAGATAAGACGCAAAGGGATATGCTCTAGCTAAGTCTACTCTCTTTTCAAGGACATTGCCTTGGAGTTCCACCCAACAACTTCAGCTTATATCTCACTGACCTGAACTGTTCCCAGCATCATTGTCAACATACAAATGATTTCCATCAACCTGGAACTTTCCCCTATGCTCACGCCAGTCCATCCCCACCTCTAGCCCTGCCCCCGAGCAACCACTCTTCCCTGCATTTTTTGAAGGAGTCAACTTGTCACTCAATTTTGAGAAAGGCAAGTCAGACTTCAGAAGTGGAGGACAGTGATTCTGGAAACTACAGTAAAAGACACATATGGTGCCGGGGATTATGAGTGTTAGATGCTGGCAGGTGGAGGTTATGAGACCTAATTTGATAAGACACAAGAAAAGGGAGTGGGGGTGGGGAGGAAAAAGGATAAGGACCTTAGAGGCAGGAGAAGTAAAGAGAAAGAAGGAAGTGCTGATCGGTCTGATAAGAAAAAGAGATTCTGACAAAGCTACCCTGAGGAGATGCTGTATGTGAGATTCCTTACAACTGCAATAGTTGTTCCAGATGCATGGGAGAGGGAGGGATTTCCCAGAAAAAGGAACCTCAGTGCAAGCACATGGAAGCTTGAGAGAGTACGGATTCTGCAGGAGCATAAGAAAAACAGGCAGGGGCCAGAGAGTAAGGATCTGACACGCCATGGTAAGCACTGTGGCGGGCGGGGGGGGGGGGGATTCAAATATTGAAATGATGGGGAACTCAAATGATCATATTTTCATGTTATAAAGGAGACCCTGGATGAAAGATATCAGGGGAGCAAGGTTAAGGCAGTTTGAAACTGGTGCAATGATCCAGATGAGAAGTCACACAGGTTGTTATAAGAGACTAGAGGCCTGATGCATGAAATTCGTGCAAGTGGCTTGGCCCTCTTAGCCCCAGCTGGCCCTTGCAGCCCCTCACAGCCCTGGCTTTGTCCAGAAGGTCGTCAGGACAGTCATTCTGCTGTTTGGTCTAAGTAGCATATTAGCTGTTTATTATATAGGACAGAGTGGGCAGGGGAAGGAAAACACTGTGGAAACGGTAATAAGGAGGTGGAACAGGCAGGTTATACACATTAAGCAAGGTCCTATAGCAAAGAAGTGAAGAGGAAACTCAAGCCTGACCATGTATCCTTGAGCAAGTTACATAATCTTCTCATCAGTAAAATAATAGCACCTGTTCCCATTATGTTTCTCTATGGGTCTCCTGAGTTTCTGCACATCTTGTGAGCCAGACACTAACTGCTCTTTGTTTTGGACTATCTTTTCAAAGATGTTTCTATAGCCTGGGATGCTAGAGAGCAAAGGGTAGGCATATTTACTGTCCATTATAAAGGACTCCAGTGTCCTAAGCTCAGGGTTTAGCTCCTGTAACTCAACTCACTGTGTATACAGGTGTCATCTAGTCCTCTGTGTGCTGCTCTGGGAACTGGCACAAATATGCTGATATTCTGGCTACTTCTATTGCTGTGAATAATACATTATTCTTTGTCTCTAAGTCAGGAATCTAGCATCTTCTACCAGCATTTATAAAAAATTGGTTGTAGGTTAACATGTTAGCTCACAAGCAGTGTTAAATTTCAGGCCATTCCTAATTCTTAACAGGTATATCGTAATGGCTGTAAGGATATTAACTGGGTTAGCACTTGTAAAGCCTTTGACCGGTGTCCCCTCCAGAGTTCAACTGACTGTGAGTTCGATCGCTTGCTATGATGTGCGATGACCACCAGGGGGCAGCATGGAATGAAGGAAGGCCCCAGCCGGCAGCCAGCAGCCACTAGGGACCCTACCCTGCATGAATTTCATGCACTGGGCATCTAGTGTTGAATAACTGGCTGAGACCAACCAGTATTCACTTTAGCAGATAGAGTTTACTTTCCCTGGACCACATGACCACATAGACAAACACATAAAACACGGTAGTATTTGGAAGGGATGAATGTTGGTTAAGCAACCAATAATGTTTGCTACAGCTAACTGAAAAAGTGTGTCAGTTCATTAAATTTCTTCAGTTCTTATGATAGTGTCTATCTCTCTGCTCATCATTTTATTGGCACAGCTATCACTTTTCCAGATAAAGTGATAGAGAAAGAAATGTACCCCCTGTGGTATCTGCCAAGTTGCCCTCCAGAAGTCTGTCAGGTGGAAGCCTACTGAATGCAGAAGTGTCCCCTTCCACTAGTGAATCCTTCCAGACACATCCTAATTGTTTTGGCTTCTAGAGTGAGAATGGATTAGGCTCAAGCAAGGAACACTGCTTCTGTACACTTGTGGGGGAACTGAGGCTCAGGTACATAATTATGTAGCTTGCACAAGGATAAAATGTGGTGAACTTGAGATTCAAACCTAAGTATTGGATTGTGTATCCCAATCTCATTCACTACTTGGGGAAAGAAAACAGAGGTACGAGCAGATCAGGAAAGGGCTTAACATTTTGTTTTCCAACATCAGCTTAATGAGATAGTGTATATAAAGCACCTGGTGCATAGTAGGCAAACAGAAAAAGAAAGCAAAGCCTAGAAGGTTCACTGAGAGGTGCAAAGGCACACAGTAGGCAAAGCTAGGATGAGAGCTCGCCTGGACTGGAGGCCATGAGAGAAGATGATAAATATTTGCTGCTAAGCAACATTGTGCGGTAAACATTTTTTCCTTTGTTAAAATTATGTGCTTGTATATTTAAATGGGAAATATTTTAAAAAAACACTCTAAATAATAACTCTTATTTATTTTTCATTTACTTTATTGAGGTGACATTGGTTAATAAAATTATATAGGTTTCAGGGGTAAATTCTGTAATACATTATCTGTAAATTGTATTGTGTATTTACCACCCCAAGTCAAGTTTTCTTCCATCACCATTTATCCCCCCCTTTGAATAATTTTTTAAAAAGTATTTAGAGCTCTGCCTGAAGCAATTAAATATTCACTTTACCCAAGTTTTTCTCCTGTTTACTTCATGGAATAAGTGGAGACCCAGGTTAGCAAAATCTGCATCTTCTTCTTAAGCCACCTCATCAGCAACTGCCAAAGGTGATTTGAACAAAGTGGTTTGGTGTCTTTCTATCAGATTTCCCCCATTTTCCCATGCTGATATCTATCTGGAAGCAGTCCCAAAGCCGAGAAAAGGAGAAAAGCAAATAATGGACAAAATATTAGACCACTAGGGATTTATTATTTGTTCCAAATGGTTTACATTTTACAAAGTCAATAATAGTTTGAAATCCATAATGAATTCAAAACCATCATTCTGTTCTTGGCCAAGATACACAGTAGTTTGACCTAAGATTTCAATTCTGCATATCCTGCAGAAATACCTGTATTTGATTTTCATCTTTGAGTAAAATCTGAAGTTATACTAATGGGCTATTAAAGATTTTTCTTTTGTCTGAGACAATAACATTCACTATAATAAAAAGGATTTTTATTATGCTTTACATTTGGGAAGCACTGTTTATCTTCATCCAATGGGAAGAGTCTAGTGATCACTGACATAAATATTATAGAGGCCTGGTGCACGACATTTGTGCACTGGTGGGGAGTGGGGGGGGGGGATCCCTCAGTCCAGCCTGTGCCCTCTCGCAGTCTGGGACATCCCTCGAGCGGTTGTAAGCACTGCCGCGGAGATGAGAGAGGCTCCTGCCACCACCGCTGCTCTTGCCAGCCATGAACCCAGTTTTTGGCTGAGCAGCGCTCCCCCTGTGGGAGTGCACTGACCACAGGGGTCAGCTTCTGCTTTGAGCGTCTGCCCCCTGGTGGTCAGTGCGTGTCATAGCAACAGGTCATTCTGCCATTTGGTCAATTTGCATATTAGCCCTTTATTATTTAGGATTGTGTATCTGATGGAAGGCCTGGAGCAGACTTCAAATAACTGGGATATCAGATAGTGACCTTAGCCCCTGCAACGGGAGTGGAGGTATTCCCAGTTAGTTAGTAAGTTCTCTCTCAATGCCAAAGTGAGTGACATGTGGATTTCCTGAGCCACTTAAATTGAATGGCAAAGGTGAGCCCTCCCCAGAAAGTAGAGTGAATACTAGGAAATCATTCAGGACAAAGAGAAGAATCAATAACATGTAGGTTAGGAATGGAGCAGGGAGGGGTGAGGAGGGCAAAGGAAGAGCCCTTCTCTAAGCCCCTCCATGGGTTGAGAGGCAGCTGGAGTGGAAGGCTTCTTTCCATCACTTTCCTTCACTCTGGTGTTAGGCTGGACTAAGGCTCAGAGATGAGCATTGACTTTCCTCTGCTAGTTGGGCTGGGTCAGGTTTCCTGAACCCTAGGGAGTTGTTCTCAGCTCTTACTAAAAGTCTCCTAATAACTCCCTCTGCTCAGGAAGTCCACATAGACTGTGTGGGTTTTTTATAAAGATTCATCACGAAACAGAGAATTTCAAAGTTGTGAGAAACCTCAGTGATATCCAGCGCCTTCACTGGAAAATGAAGGTGGGGGCCTATGAAGGATATATGAATTGTTCAGCATCACCTATTTTATAGCTTTCTCCCTGTAAAAATAATATAGAAAGAAAATAAAGAAGAGAGAGTGTGAGAGAGGGAGGGATGTTATGAGAGAGATAAGGAGTGAAGGAGAGAGGGAGGGAGATGGCATCTTTACCCCAGTTGTCACCTCTGCTTCCTTCCCAACTGTGTTTCATCTCCTCACTCAGCTCCATCTCTCCTCTCATGATGAAAATCAAAATAGGTGCAGAAAACCTGGGTGCCTTCTACTCCGTCCACTCCCTCTTACCCCATCCATCCCAGACACCAAAGGACAAATACCTCCCTACTCTCTTAACTAGCAGCTTTTCTCCACCCCACCCCTTCTTCCACATTCCTAACTTCTCACCTGCATTTCTGTAACAACCTCCTTGCCATCGACAATCTTGCCCATCTCAAATCCATTTACCACACTTTTAGAGGGCACATCTAACAACTGCACTTTCCAAATAAAAATTATTTATGGCTTAGTTATCTTCAGCATAAAATCCAACTTGCTGTGTGGTTATGCAAGATTCTTCCTGATCTGACTCATCTCCAGAGTCCCCTCCATCACCCATTCATTTACTCAACACACGTTTATGGAGAGTGGAGTACAAGCCAGGCACCGAGTGTGTGCGTCACTCACACGTGCCCTGCCCTCCATCCTTCTGCTTCAGCCATGCAGGATGCCTCCAACTTCCTCAGCATGCCACATCTTTCCAAACTCTGCTTACCTGCTGCTACTGTTACCTTATTTCTCTCTTTTTACTCCTACTTATACTTCTTTTTGTTTTATTTTATACTTCTAAACTCAGCTTAGATACATTCTCTCCCAAGAATCATTCTCTGACCCCCTATGCTAGATGAGTGACTGATATTTTCTTATAGTTCCCAGAGCTTGTTTGCATCCCACACTGTGCTGTAAGATTGATAGCCATTCAATAAATATTTGTTTAGTGAATGAATATATGAATGAAGTCTTTTCCTCCCTTGGTTGTTAGTCCTTCTCAGCCTTGTCCAGGTAATTCAACTGCTTTACTATACATTTCCCTTTGCAATTTTTTTAAAATATATTTTTTATTGATTTCAGAGAGGAAAGGAGAGGGAGAGAGAGGTAGAAACATCAATGGTGAGAGAATCATTGATTAGTTGCCTTCTGCACACCCCCTACTGTGGATCAAGCCCACAACCCAGGCACGTGCCCTTGACTGTAATTGAACCTGGGACCCTCCAGTCCACAGGACCCAAAATGGCTAGGGCTGCAATTTTTTTTTTTTTATCTGAGATGGTATAGTCTCCATGTCCAGCAAAAGAAAAAGGTTACAGATTTTACTCCAAACCAAAAGATTATCTAAATGATCAGTACAGTTCTTCTGTGACAATTTTCCAAGTAACCTTGGACAACCATGTTCTCTCCTTGTTTCTTTTTCATCAGCACATCGTGGTAAGGAGAACTGAAATTTACTGTAAAGTCATGCATATGACAATACAATTAAGAAGTAGCCCTGGCTGAAACCGGTTTGGCTCAGTGGATAGAGCGTCGGTCTGCGGACTGAAGGGTCCCAGGTTCGATTCCGGTCAAGGGCATGTACCTGGGTTGCGGGCATATCCCCAGTGGGAGATGTGCAGGAGGCAGCTGATCGATGTTTCTCCCTCATCGATGTTTCTAACTCTCTATCTCTCTCCCTTCCTCTCTGTAAAAAATCAATAAAATATATTAAAAAAAAAAAGAAGTAGCCCTGGTCAGTTTGGCTCAGTGGACAGAGTGCCAGCCTGCGGATTCAAAGGTCCCGTTTTCGATTCTGGTCAAGGGCACATGCCCGGGTTGCAGGCTCAGTCCCCAGTAGGGGGCGTGCAGGAGGCAGCCAATCAATGATTCTCTCTCATCACTAATGTTTCTATCTCTCTCTTCCTTTCCCTTCCTCTCTGAAATCAATAAAAAAGATATAAATTAAAAAATAAGCCAGTGAAAACTGGCCCTCCTCAGTTTGGCTCAGTGGATGGAGTGTCGGCCTGTGGACTGAAGGGTCCCGGGTTCAATTCTGGTCAGGGGCACACGCTTAGGTTGTGGGCTTGATCCCCAGTAAGGGACGTGCAGGAGGCAGCTGATCAATGATTCTCTCTCATCATTGATGTTTCTATCTCTCTTTCCCTCTCCCTTCCTCTCTGAGATCAATAAAGATATATTTTTAAAAAATAAGAAATATATCAATACTAACTTTTGGAAGTTAACCAGAGAAAACTTTCCCAGTAGCACAGATCTGACAAAAACATAAAGCTCAGTGTGTGTATGTGTGTGTGTGCGCACATATACACACAAACCTAGGAATTAAAGTGATATAAAGAAAGTGGTAAACCTTCATCTCTCACGTGCCCCACAGAAAAAAGAAATATTTGTCTTGACATTATGATCTTATGGAAATTACCTAACTTTTTTTTAAAGATTAGTTTCCTCACCTGTAAATTAAAAGGGTATTCATTTAGCAAACTTTAGGAACATTAAGCACTTGAACAGAACAATTATACCATATGTATGAATTGTTTTGGTTTTTTTTAAAAAAATAAATTTGTTCTAAATCTTGCAACAAAAAAGACCATGGTCAAGTTCAGCAAGGGTGATGATGGATACAAGATCAATATACAAAAATTACCTTTAATTTTATACAATAGCAATTAGCAAACAGAAAGTAAATTAAGAAAATTCCATTTATAATGAAAAAGAAGAAAATATTTAAAATAAGTTTAACAAAGAAATGTAACACTTATACTCTGAAAACTATAAAACATGTATGAAAGAGATTGAAAAATACCTAAGTTGATGGAAAGACATCCCATGTTCATGGATCAGAAGACTCAATATGGTTAAGGTGGTCATACTCCCTAAAGTGATGTATAGATTCAAGGCAATATCTATCAAAATTCCAAATGACTCCTAAACATATATTGGCAAGCTGAACCTACAATTCATATGGAAATCCAAGGGACCCAGAAGAGCCAAACAGTATTGAAAAGGATATGCATATGAACATGTAACTCTCACAGACATAAACACACATGCATTTCCACTTACACAGATTCACAGAAATATCCAAACACATGCTTACATACATACAGTCACATGGACTCACACACTCACACAGACTCCCACCAGCTCCATGGGCACGGCAACTACCCTGCTTTCTGGTTGAGGCAATAGCCAGGGTCTAATGTAAATCAGTACAAAAACCATTGATTTCATTTATTTTACCTTGAGCAGAAGGTAGGGAGTGGAGAAAAAGGAAAGAATGTAAGGTGTGACTTTGAACTTCCCACGCACTGCACATGTGGCACTCTGACCTCACTTCACAGCCTCCAAGCACAGGTCCAAGGAGTGAAAGAAATAATGAAGTCTAGTCAGACCAGCAGATGCTGTCTTCCTGTGTCTATGAAAGGCAGCTGTCTCAGTGGTATGATTTCAGGAGCATCATACAGGGCTATGTCCACAAATCTCTACCCTGCATCCTAACCACCTATTGCCAAGCATGAAGCTACCACTGAGGCCTCACTTATTGGACTTAGATAGCTTGCGGACTTCATGATTCTGATGCTTGACTTCCCAGCATCTGTTCCATCACTATGAGCCCTGCCTCAGGAGACAGACCTACATACATAGTACAATTCCATCTCCTTGTTTCAGGGAAGGATGCTACCAGGACTTACAGTCTTTGATATGCAGGAAGAAATTTATCATTGGCTTTTGGAAAATTCTTGCTGACTTTTCTTAAGAAGGCCTATGGAATCCTCTTGCTTTTTCTTCTTGAGTATGAACTAGGAAATGTGTAGCCCTGATTGCTCCTGGAAGCCACTCTGCACTCACAAGGGAACCAGGCTCAGGGTGAAGATGATTCTGCAAATGGCAGAGGGGGTGACAGGATGAAGTTCAGCCCTTGCTGAAAGTTTAGACCAATCAGCCCTGGAACTCTGTTTCTGGACTTCCTATTATGCGCAGCAATAAATCTGAGGTTAAGGCAGTTTGGATTGAAAATTTTAATCTTGAGGTTGAAAGCATCCTGTTGCAGAGACTTCCAGAAGGTACGATTCATCCTGGCATGTGCATAGAGAGGTTGGGGAGGATATCCTCCCACTTACCTATCTATCTATGAGTGGACATTAATATGTGTATGTGATTGAGTATGAGTATATATGGGGCATTTGAGTTCACTAACTCATTCACACATTCATGAAACAAGCCTGAATTAAGCCCTCACTATACTCAACAAATCTAATGGGAGGGAAAGGTGTAAGTATATGAATATGTGTGTAATCTTTTAGAACACGTGTTCTAATGTGCACACATGCCAGTATTTTTTTTTGCCAGAGGATTATTGGATTTGTCTGCAATCTGCTCTCTTGGCTGAAGTCAGTGTCTCCATAAAGAGGAGTCCTTATCTCCACATCCTCTCCATGTCTCATCATTAATTCTGCACTAGACGGAGATGACTAAGGAAGAAAGGTCAGTGCCAAGAGGAGTAAAAATGACAGGTTCTGGCATTCATGATCTTTGCAGCAGGAAGCGAGGCCTTGGACCTCAGAGGGGGCGATGGCACGAAACACATCCAACCAAGGTTCATTTCCTATAATTGATTTCTTCTGGCAGGTCTGACCTCCTAATGGTGCCTGTCTAGGCTGGTATTATTATAATTAGTCTCCGGTCCCCCAGACACCAGCCACATACTGGCTTATAGAGACTGGTTGCCTGGGTTTAGAAATTTGTCATAGGTAATTCACAGAGCAAATAATTTACTTTAAAAAACAGTGCTACATTTTGACCTTCCTTTTACAATTATAAATTCTAGGTCATTTAATATATTTAATATTGCATGGTGCTACTATGTTATGATATGATCTTCCCTATGGATGCAAAAAAAAAAGCATTGGATTAAATTCTGCTTCCATTTCTATGTTTTAAATGTCCTAGTAAACTTTAGATAGATATTTATTTCTGTAAAGTGATAAATAAAAAGTTGTTCAAATCAACTGGCAATGTTATATTTAATGATTAATCCTAGAGACATTTCTATCAAATTAGGGAAAGATTAAGATAACTTCTATTAAACACTATCATTTAACATTTGTCTGAAAATTCTAACCAATGAAATAAAATAAAAAAAGAAGCTATATGAGAAATAAAAGAAAAGCCACATTATCATCTTAGAGAATCTTGACACATTTTCTTTTGACAGTGACCTCAATAATTAAATCTGACTTCTGAATAAACTAGATATTTACCAACAAATCTAGAAAGATAAATATTTTTCTCTACAATGATCATTTGATCTTATGTATGGCTCCATGGATGACTTCAACTAGATAATGTTGTCCAAAGGTAAGGGTACATGTTTAAAAACTCAAAGCATCATATTCAGAAAATGTTCTCCGACACTAAATTATTTATAACCTCAAATTCAATATATACCTAAGGGTATAAGTTTGCAGATACTATATTTTCTTTGATTTTTAAGATGCAATTTTAAAAATTGTAAATATTTGAGAAATTGGGGCATGTCTTATAGTCAATGTATTAGTATATGACTATTATTTAGTGTATGACTACTATTAGTGTATGCCTTTACCTGAATGACTATTATTTTATAGTCTTAGAATGGAGTCAATATTGATCAAAATTGGATGTATGCTTGGTGTTTTATTGTGGTTTTCATGGGGCCAGGGTGGGTGTATGGCAATGTTCACAGTAAACATTTTACAGGTGAGACTCACTGTGGTCCTCTGAGGCAGGAATATGGAAGCCTCGTCCAAGTGTGAGTCTGGGGTGTTGTAGTCAGCACCAAAGGGTCTTGGAGGATGGTGCTGACCTGGCCCATAGGTTCTCCTTCAGCTCTCAGGGAGAGAGAAGGTGCCTATCCTTTTAAATGCTGGTATTAGTTAAGCTTTGTAATTTTCATAAGAGAGCTTTAATTCAAACTGCCTCATGGATTATCAAGATGTTTCCTCCCATTTTATTTGGAAAAGGTTCACTGCAGGTTCTTGCTGGGGAGAACAACCTTGAACTTCCTTTCATCTGAAACTCACCGAGAGCATGGTGCTGAGAAATAAATGCCTGCAGTGCACACAGACTCCAATCTTCCAGGTCAGTTGTATTTAAATTCGTTTTAACCGTGGCAATGTTTATTTGAGCATAAGAGATGGATACAGTGGCTGAAGTGGATGA
Source organism: Myotis daubentonii (assembly GCF_963259705.1). Taxonomy (NCBI): domain Eukaryota; kingdom Metazoa; phylum Chordata; class Mammalia; order Chiroptera; family Vespertilionidae; genus Myotis; species Myotis daubentonii. Next base: position 84,956,732 of record NC_081846.1, read on the forward strand.
AGGAGTAAGAACCTCAATCACACCCTTATTTTCTCTCCCAGGAGAGTCTGAGAAGATGCCAAGAGCAGAGCTTGAAATAGAGCATTCTAGATGACTGTCATTTGTACTTGGGTCATTCAAAATCACCAGAGAGATGATTCTCTAGAAAACTTTTTATATCTGGGGCTTTGTGTGTAAGCCATGAATTTAAAGACATATTACCAAAATGTACGTATGCATACACACTCATGCATACACACAAACCAGCTGCGTAAAAACTTGCAATGGTATATATTATTGGGATGTTGTTGAGAACATATTTTGCCACCATTAAAGAGGATACTTTTTAAATTTAACAGGTACTTGTGTATCACTGTGGGCCAGGTACTATTCTAAGGGCTTTTCAAACATGAATTCATTTAAGTCTCATAACAGCCCTACGAAATTTGTTCTACAATTATCCATATTTTGTAGGTGAGAAAACTGAAGCACAAAGGAGTTATGTAAATTTCCCAAAGTCACAGCTCAAAAGTGGTGGAGCTGGGATTGAACCCACAGTCCAGTTCTAGAGTCTACTTTCTGACCCACAAGCTGTCTTCTTTTTACAAACTCGGGGAAAATGCTTTTGAATTTCAGTAATAGGAAAAGCCATTGTTCTGAATAGATGATTTTCCTGTGAGTTCCAGACACGGACTGTTATAACTAGAAGTCATGCCCTCTCTACTGAGCCTTTAGAGAAGCGCAGCAGCATCAAGCCAGCTTTCAAGAGACCCAGCCATCCTCCCTACAAAACGTGAGGCTTCTGCAGGCCTATACTAAGTGGACTCGACTAAGCAGGAGGTGAGGTTCTTGGAAGACCGTGAAGAGGGAGGGGTCATGATTTTCCTAGGAGTGGGGAAACTTACCAGGGGATACAAAGCTGGTGCTTTGCTCAGTCACATGGTCCTTGTAGTCCTGAGTGCTGTCTTGGGAGGTTCAAGCTCAGGGCCCCTGTGACATTGGGCTTATGTCCTGCACTAGTTAATTGCTATCCACATAGGGTAGACTATAGGCAGGGTTCAAGAGTGGCCATGTCTCCCCCCTCACCTCCTTCCCCAGAGAATGCCTTGATCCCACTTCCCACATGCTGGACCCCTCCTACTGCCCTCTTTCTTTATGTCAGTCTGGGTGCAAATAGAGAAGTTAGTTTAGCAGCTCATATCCTAGCAGAGGGACATGGCTGTTGGTCAGAACTGCATGGCCCCTCAGAGGCCCTGAGTCTTGATCAGCTACTGGAACTTCATGTTTCCAGGGTGTGAACATATGAGCCAGGGCCCTAGATGCTGGGCCTAACATCAGTGTTCTACTTGCAAACAAGGGGAACAAGACAAGAGCCCCATTATTGGAATCAAGAGACCAGGCAAAAATCAGAAGGGAAGATAAGTCAAAGAGGTGATAAACCATGAAGCTGAGACATTTTGGACCTTTATTATTCACCCAGAGCAGTAATTCTCTACTCAGTGGGCATTGCAATGTCTGAGGATATTTGTTTTTCAAAATACTATGTGCCAGAGCCCATTCCCAAAGGAGTCTAATTTTTCAGTCTGGGGTGGGGTCTTGGCTTTTTTTAAGCACCCCGTGTGATTCTAATAAACTACTGGAATTGAGAACCACTGTGTCAAGTGTTTTAGTGCTGTGCCTGGAATTTAAGAAGTCCTGAATGGACTGAAAGAGGACTTTTGGGTTTATCTTAAATGTACACAGAATACCATGTTCCTCTCCTTCCTCCCACTTATCCCAGTTGCATTTTTATATTTCTGGCCTATTTCGCCAGTGTATTTCTCTTCAGCTGGACCATGAGTTTCATAAAGTGGGACATAATCTGTTTGTTTTTTTTTTAATGTTCACATCTCCCCAAAGCCTTAGAACTCAGTCAATAGTTGTGAAATGAATAAGTAGTCACAGAACATCCAGCAAGTTACACACAGTGGGAACCCAATGAAGTCAATTAATTTGTGACACTTTAACTCTTCCAAATATCTGGTTCACAAGAATGTTATGAAGAAGAAAGAGATCAACTCAAAGAAAGAATGATGTTTATTGATTTCTCCAGACCTAATGGGCATGAGGTTTAGATGCCTTGATTCTGTGAGTTAATCTAGGAGCTGCTTGTGGACCTGAGGTTAGCCAAGGGGGACAATGATTCAGAGTGTCACAGTAATCAGGGGTGTGGGGTAGACACAGGCTGGATGTTCACTTGGGTCTCCAATTGCAGTGTAGCTGTAGACAGAATCTACACCATATTCAAAAGGGGGAAAAGGCACAGGTAGAACCTCAAATCATGAGACCGCAGATTAAAGGAATTGAGGTCAGGACATTCGAGGGAATTGTTACAATGAGGCATGGGGTCCAAAGCTAGATGGATGACAGATTGCGATGTTGAGTTCAGAATGACAGAAAGCAAGCCTGAGAAGAATGGAAGGGTGGCAAAGGTCCAGATTTTATAGCAAGCTGGAGCAGGTAGGCAGCTTAATGGTCAGGGGATAGGTCTAAAGTATTGGGCAGTAAATCTGGGTAACTGATTGCTAATCATAAGAAGCTCATCAATTCTCTTAAGGATCCTCACAGCCAAGGATTAAATCAATTCCCAGCAAAATGATGATGAAACCTCAGAGTGATTTCACCCTGCACAGACTCCCAAAACATGTGGGCTACCTCAGGATTTGTGTGTAGATTATTTTCTGAATTCCCTTGCCTTGTCTCAATAGCCCTTTCTCCTAACCAGGAAATCCCCAGCTGTCACCTTGACAATCACTATATATCACATGCCTGATATGGCCATTGTATTATTCTCCTTCAGTATTCAAATGAAGAACCACATACCATGTTAAATATTGCATTAATCAGACTTGCCTCCAATCATGCTGGAGTAGCTAGTACCAGATTTATTCTCTTGCTAAATCAATTATAAAAACAATATAATTTGGGGGAAAATGCCTAAAGACAAGTGAGAGCAATAAGGAAGCCAGGGTTTGAGGGACAAAGATACAGAAGGAAATGTAAGTGCTTTGAGCAGAGTGTTATGGGCTGAATCATGCCCAGCTCCCCAATTCATATGTTGCAGTTCTAACCCACAGTATCTCAGAATGTGACCTTATTTGGAGATAGGGTCTTTGCAGATATAATTAGCTAAGTTGAGTTCATACTGGAGTAGATTGTGTCTAATCCAATGTGACTGTGTACTTATAAAAAGGGAGAAATTTAGTCACAGGGAGAACATCATGTAAAGATTGAAAATGTGCCCCACAGCCAAAAAACTACCAGAAGCTGGGAGAGAAGCCGAGAACATAGCCTTCCCCGACACCTTCAGAGGTGCAGAGCCTTACCAATATGTTAATCTCAGACTTCTGGTCTCCAGAGCTGTGAGATAATAAATTTATCTTTGTTAAGCAACCCAGCTTGTGGAACTTTGTTATAGCAGCCTGAGCAAACTAACACATTAAGCTTGATATTTTGTTTACAATTTCCTCTCAAGTCATTTATCAACATATAACTTGCATGTTGATAAGCCAAACAGATACTGAAAAACTAAGAACTAAATGGAGATTTTCATAAAGTTATGGCACTAGGGAGACAAAATTTAGAACCAACTGAAGAGGATGGGCCTTATTAAACAAGCCAGAGTTTCAATTAAGATTTAGGAGTTAGGAGGAAATGGAAATACACTAACATTGACCGGATTGAAGTAATTTGCCTCTCTAACTGAATGCAGGAGAAAGTTAAATGTTTATTGGAGAAAGAAAACTTGTCAAGAACCTGTATAGTTTATTCTATACAAGTCAACCCAGACACAAACCTACAGGTGCTCTGGATAATGTAGATATTAGACAAATATTTAATAATACCTAAGATTAATATCTTCAAGAAAATAGATGAGGATATTGTAAGTTTCATTACAGAATTGAAATCTATCTATAAAATAGCAAATGACAAACAAAATAATTGAAAGAAAGAATTCAATAGAGTTAATATATGAGGGCATGCAAGAGATATAATTAATAAACTGAAAGATAGAACAGATCAAGGGAAAATATCCATATAGAAGCCTATAAAGATAAAAAAAAAACACAGAAAATACATACATTTCCATTAAAGACATACATAACATGATAAAGAAATTTACCATATATGCAACTGGATTCCAAAAATGAGAGTAGTAAGGGACAGAAGTAGTAATTGAAGAGATGCTGAGTAAACATTTTCTAAAATCAATGGAAGACATTAAGCCACACATTCAATGAGCTTTTAGAATACCATTAGACACATGATGTCAAATTGTTGGAAACCAAAGAAAAAGAGACAACCTTGAAGGGATCCAGATGAAGATATCAGCATGCTGATGCCATATAAATAGGTATACATGCATACATATACATAGAAATATTTATAGATGTGTGTATATATACATGGGTTAGTATGCACACATGTATTTTCTTGTTCTGTCAGCTGAGAAAATCTAGAAGCAAAGATACTCTATCAGCAATGACCACAACTAGCACCCAAAAAGTTGGTTTCTGATAAAATGCTCTACTAAAAGAAGCCAGATATCATTGGAGAAATGGCTAATTCTAAGGGCTGGGGCAGGGAATATAAAAGATGAGTCTGGAGCATCTTGGAGGCCAGAAAGTAATAAAGTGCTAAAAACAAAAACAAAAGCAAAACAAAACAACAACTGAACTACAACACACCACTAATTAGAATATGGAAAAGAAACATAACAGAAGCACAAGAGCCAACTGAAATAGCAAAAGAGCCACCAATGGCCAAAGCTGGAATAATTTAAGAAACAAACAAACACAACCCCCCCCCAAATATCCAAGAATGTATAGTAATATAAAGGTATGAATAAATAAATAAGGTAGAATAGACAAATCTCTTGTGCACAGGATTTTCGTATAATTTGTGTAAATGCTCCAAGTTCAAAGAGGTGGAGCATCACTCCTCATGCCTTAAGTGTGGGCTGCCATTACCAACTTCCTTTGAAAAAGAACCATGTAGAAATGGAGTCACTTTACGGTGGAGAACTCAAACAAACATGACCTCAGACAGGTGATCAACAATGATTTTATGTTGTTAACATGCACCCTTGATATGATAGGATAAGAATGGCACTTTACCTTTGTGGTCTTCCTTTTAAGGAACCATAACTCATGTCTAATCATGACAAAAATGTAGGACAAATCCCAATTGAGAGACATTCTACAAACTATCTGACCAGTACTCCTCCAAACTGAAGGCCATCAAAAACAAGGAATGCCTGGGAAACTGCCACAGCCAAGAGACATACTTAACTAAATGTAATGTGGCCTCCTGAATGAGACGCTGGAACAGAAAGAGGATATTAGGTAAAAACAAAGAGATCTGAGTAGCTTATAGTTTAGTTAATTAGCCTACTGCAGTGTACCATGCTAATGCAAAATGTGACCAACATGGGAAGTAAGGCATGGCTATGGAGAAGACTCTATGCTATCAGGGTAACTTTTCTGCTTATCAAAAAATATTTTAAAATAAAAATTTTGTTGTTTTACAGTAATGAAACTTAAAAATGACTTTTGGGTATGAAAGATGAAAGACAGCAGGCAATGAAATCACATTTTTTAAAGTGCTGAAAGAAAATAACTGCTAACCTAGGATGTCCAATAAAAATGTCTTTCAAAAATCAGAAAAAGAGGTATTTTAGACAATTTATCACCATTAAAATAAATACTAAAGAAAATTATTTAAGTAGAAGAAAAATCATCCCAAATGAAAGCATGTTAACTTAGAAAAGAATAATGAGCCCAGGAAAGGATAAATATGTAAGTAAATCTAAGTTAATATTAACTTTTAAAAACACTCAATAATAATAAACCATGGGGTTAAAATGCACACTACTGATAGAACATCTGAAGGTAGAGAATAAATGAATTACTTTTAGGTTCTTGTACAAGTAGAATGGAGACCTAATTTAAGGTAGAGTCTAAAGTCAAGAATTAATGTTTTAAAATCTGGAGTAACTTTAAAGTAAAGAAAATACATATCCAAATTCTAAATTATACACAGGTGGGCAAAAGTAGGTTTATAGTTATTATACAAATAAATAATATAATAATTAATTAATAATTATACAAGAATTTAAAAAATAATAATTATTCAAGAATAAACTGTTTTGCATACTCACAACTATAAACCTACTTTTGCCACCCCTATATATCTAACTTTTAAAACATATGTAAATGTATGTATAAAATATGAGAAAAATAATAAAATATAAAAATATGTCATCAATCTTTAGAAGACAAGAAATGAGGAATAGATGAACAAAGATTAAATGGGATAAATAGAAAACTAGTAGAAGGATGGTCTGTTTCAGCCCTAATATATTAGTAGTTGTATTAAATGTAAATGGACCAAGCACTCCAATTTAGACAAAGATTATTGTGCTAGATTGAAAAACAAAACTACATACTTCATGTAAGACATAAGATTTAAATGTAAATTAAAAACATGAGAAAGGTAGACTATAGGTCATTAAAGCATATACAATAAAAAGCATATACAATTTTCAAACAAAAATAACTGATGGAGCCATATTCATATTGAACAAAGTAGCCTTTAATGTAAGAAATATTTGTAGAGACACAGGGATATTTCACAATGATTAAAAGTTAAGATCAACTAGGAGAAATAGAATTCTAAATCTGGATGCACCTAATACCATTTCTTCAAAATATATAAAGCTAAAAAATTGCTAGGCTAAAAGGAACAATAGATAAATACACAATCACAGCTAGAGCTATTAACACAGCTCCTGAAATTCTCAAAACAAAAGAAGCAAAACATCAATAAGGGTATACTGACTTTAAAATGCAGAATCAACAAATATTTCTAAAAAAAATGTTGACTTTCAATTTCTGGCTCCTCATATAAGCAGCTTGGAAGCCAGTCATTCTCCATCCTAACAGCAAATAAAAAGCTGAACAGACTGAAAAATCAGCAATTCTCTTAGATCTGTAAGAGAGGAGAGAACACTGGACAAATAGGTTGCCCCAAGATCGATAGACAGACATGAATACAGGAAGTCAAGACTTACCAGGCAGAGACTCACAAGCTGAAACCATCATGGGAACCAGTGCCAGGGCAGAAAAACCTGAACTGTAATTCACACATCGTGGGACGTCGGTGTGGACAACGCAGAGTTAACAACTCCAGGGGAACTGTCAGGGGATGGGCACAGTTTTGTCAGTTTTACCTCCTGAAGCTTGACCAGGTTTCCACAGAAAACATCAAAGAAAAGGCCCTGCACCTCTGGGGTGGGGGTGGGGGGTGGGGGGAAACACACTTTTTAAAATATTCCAGAGCACTCTATTTTTCTTAACATGACCAGCCTTAGGAGAAACTAGTTAACCAGAGCCTAATCTACAGGGGTATCGTCAGAGTTTAATGCCTTTGGGGGAAAGGAAACATTCGGCTCTAGCCTTCTAACTGGGAAGAAGGGACACACCCAATGCCAGCCCGGTATACCTATCCTGTGCCACCTACAGGGGAGGAAACACTGAGAAACACTGACTATGTGGAGAGGCCTGGCTCACCAAGGGACCAAGACTTAATCACAGGACTAGAGTAATGCTTTCCCTTCCGACACACACCACCATGTTACTAAGGCTGGTTAATAACAGTTCCTTTTACCCAACATGTCATGTCCAGCTATCAAGAAAAAATGACAAGGCATACTCAAAAGCAACAAATGCAGCTGAAGATACAGAGCCAGCATTTGAACCAATCAAGGCAGGAATGTTGGAATTATCAGACGGGTACTTTAAAAACTACTACGAGGAAGGGTTCGAATGGATAGACAACCGCCAAGAACAGATGGATAATGTCAGCAGAGATATGAACATCCTAGAAAAAGAAAATGCTAGACAAAAAACAAACAAAAATACCTACAACTGTACCAGAAATGAAGAATGCATCTGAAGGGCTTACTAGTAGACTAGACACGGCTGAGGCAAGAATCTCTGAGCTTGAGGATATATCAATAGGAAACTCCAAAAACTGAAAAACAGAAAGAAGAAAGGTTGGAAGAATACAAAACAGAAGATCTGAAGACTGTAGGACAAATTCACAAGGTGTGATATACACATAATAGGAATAGCAGAAAGGGAAGAAAGAAAGAAAAGGACAGAAGAATTATTTGAAACAACAATAACTAAGAATTTCTCCAAATTCTTGTCAAGACATCAAAACGCAGATCCAGGAAGCTCAGAACACCAAGCAGTACAGATGCCAACACTGCACCTACAACTGATGGATAAATATGCTTTTTAAGTGTATGTGAAATATTTACCCAAACTCACTGTATGTTGGGCCATAAAGAAAATAGCAACAAATATTAGAGGATTGAAGTCACATAGAGTGTGTTTTCTGACTATAGATCTAAACAATAAATCAGAGGTAAAGGATAACTCAAAACTCCTCCAGATATTTTTAAATGAAGTAATGAGCTTCTAAACAATCTATGGATCAAAAACCAAATCACAATAGTTACTAGAAAATATTTTGAAGTGAGTTAATAAAAATGTGACATCAAGATTGTGGTATAAAGCTGAATCAGTGTTCAGAAGGAAATCTGTAGCCCTGATTACACATATTAACAAAAGAGGATAAAAAGCAATGATCTAAAACCACACAATTTTAAGAAACTATTATTTTACTTAGATTTAAGTAAGTAAATAAAGCAACTGAATACACAAAAACTGAAACACAGGAAATAAATGAAGAGCAGAAATCAATAAAATCAAAAGCCAACATATGATAAAGAGCATCAACAAAGCCAAATTAAAAAGATTAATTTATAAACCCCAAACAAGAGGAGCAAAATAAGAGAGAGAAAACCAAACATCAAAAATAAAAAAGAGGATTATCATTAGATTCTACAAATACTAAAATTTATAAGAGGCTATTATAAACAACTTTAGGCCAATACATTTGAAAATTGAGAGGGTAAAATGGACATGTTCTCTGATAACAATTTTTAAATGGGCACAAGAAAAACACACACAAGATAATCTAAATAATCTTATACCTATTAAAGAAATTGAATTTGTATATAAAACTTTAGCTAAAAATTTCCAGGCTGAGATAAGTATATGATTAAATTATTCCAAATATTAAAATAATACCAATCTCACACTCCTCTAGACTCATTTTATAAGTCCAACTTAACTCTAATACTAAACCTGAAAAGGATATAAAGTTCATAAAAAGAAATTTACAGACCAGTATCCCTCATGAAAATAGATGCAAAAATCCCAAACAACATATCAGCCAATTAAACCTAGCTGTATGCCAAAAGATAATTCATCAAGAATGCAGACTTGATTTAAAAATTAAAAAATCAATGTAATTCACTTTACTACAAATAAATAAATAAATAAAAAATAAAGGAAAGCACTGGCCAGTGTGGCTTAGTTGGTTGGAGCATCATCCTGCACTGAAAAGTCTCGGTTCGATTCCTGGTCAGGACACATGCCTAGGTTTCAAATTATGTCCCTTAGTTGGGGCATGTGCAAAAGGCAACCAATCTCTCTCTCTCTCTCTCTCTCTTTCTCTCTCTCTCTCTCTCTCTCCTCTTCCTTCCTCTCTCTAAAAATATCAGTAAATATATCTCAGTTGAGGATTTAAAAAGAAGAAAAAAGAGTGGTGTCACATCTTAAAAAAATTTAAAAAGGAGAAAAATTATATGAACATCTAAATAGAGGCAGAAAGAGAATTTAATAACATCTAACACCCATTCTTGATTTAAAAGAGAACTTTCAGCAAAGTAAGAATAGGAGGAAACTTCATTAACATACTTTTTAAAAAAAAGCTTATAAACATCTTACATATTGTCAAAATAATGAGTTTCCTCTCTGAGAAAAGGAATAATTTGAGGATGTCTGCTATCATCACTTATATTTAGAATTGTACTTGAAGTCCTTATTAGTTCAATAAGTTAAGAAAAATAAATAAAATAAATAAATAATAGAAAGGAAGAAATAAAGCTGACCATATTTGCAAATGACATATTTTGTGCATAGAAAATCCAAAAGCATCTAAGATAAATTATAGAATTCATAGTGGAATACTTTTGAATACAGAGTCAATAAAAATAAATTATATTCCTCTATACTAGCAAAAATTATTAGAAAATAAAATTTAAAAATAAAACCATATATATATATATATATGTATGTATGTGTGTGTATCTCTCT